>NC_142798.1:81046995-81264495 GCF_049724085.1 Artemia sp. Qi Xiang Cuo | reverse complement strand
ATGAAATATTTCCTTTTCTCGAGTAGCTGAAATTCAACAAAAGAAAGGAAATTTATGAGTTAGAGATAGAGACAAAAAGAAATTTATGAGTTAAATAAAGCAAACTCCTTAGGTTATCATTGAAAAAAAAAAGGACATGAAAAGTGAAGACACAGCTGAGATTTTGACATACTCTTCGAAGAAGCATTGGAGGGAGAGAGGGGTTACCATTTCACAAAAAATCAATAAATAAAAAATCGGATCTAAGAAAATTATTTCGGGAGCAATAATGGAAGGGGGTTTCTTTAGAAAAAAGAGATGACGAACTAAGAAAATTTGAGCAAAAAGTCGACAAAGAAAGAATTTTTTGAATTTAGTTCACGTCTTCCTACACAGATTATGATTTTGAATGAAATTCAGAACCACGCCTTTTTTTATGCTTTATAAAAACAAAATGAGTAAAAAATACATTAGGATTTGAAACCAATAATAAAGTTTGATGGTTTTGATAGTTACTAGTGAATTAATATCATTTGAATAATTAAAGTAATATATTTTTAATAAATTAATAATATTTCTAATGAAATTCGATACATATTTGTATTTTGAATGAAATTCAGAATCACGCAATGTTTTATGCTACATAAAAGACTGGTAAAATGATGTCTGGTTTTGAAGACAATTATAAAATTGGCAGTTTTTAATATTTTCTAATAAATTAATATTATTTTAATGTTAAAATTAATATAATATTAATAAACTAATAACCCTTCTAATAAATTCCGGAGAGATTTTGAATGAAATTCAGAATCAGGCCATGTTTTAAGAGGAAGGCATTGACTAGGGGGCGAACTCAATCATATATGTAATAATTTTTGTTCGTTTTAAGTTTTGATGTTGAAAAGTTTTCGGTTGAAAACTTTTTTTTATTTCATTTCTGATCGTTTTTCTTTTAATAATAATAATAATAATAATAAAAAAAAAAAAAAAAAAAAAAAAAAAAAAAAAAAAAAAAAAACAACTATCTGTGATCTTTCTTCTGGCAAAAAATATAAAATTCTACATTTTTGTAGATAGGAGCTTGAAACCTCAACATCAGGGTTCTCTGAATTTGACGGTGTGATTTTCATTAAGGTTCTATGACTTTTAGGGGGCGTTTCCCCTTTTTCGAAAATAAGGCAAATTTTCTCAGGCGCGTAACTTTTGATCAGACGCGTAACTTAATGAAAAATATATATTTGAAATCAGCATAAAAATCTGATTCTTTTTATGTACAGTCCTTTACCGAACTGTTTGATGTGATCTTCGAGCACGGGCAACTGAATTAAAACAGCATGATTTATATTCATTCTCGAGGTATGTATTTCTGGTGTAAAGAGGGAGTCGGAAGTATATTTAAGGAACTTGAAAAAAGCTGATCTAGTCAGAAATTTCTTCACAAAGGACCACTTGTAAACTTAACTATCTACGAGATAATTTGATTTTAGATATTCCAAACTAGGGACTATTTAGAACAAAGAATACAAAAACTAGAATAAGGTTGGGTTAGAAAAGTCCACTCCAGAACATAAGAAATAGGTGAGATCTGAATGAAATTCAAAACCTAAGGCTTTGCAAGCGGTTAACGTTCATTATGAACTGGTTTTGCACTGACGAAAATCATTCCAGAACTTTTTTCCATTTTTCTTTATTCTTTTGTACTATGAGCTTTGTTTTTATTTGCGCTTATAAATCGTGACATTATACACCCAGATGGTCTGTGGAAAGAGTATTGAGGTTTATCAGTCTTCCCTTGGGGCTGGACAATCACAATGGGGTAGTCCACATTCAGGTGCATTCCTTCCTTTTTTATGTTCTTTTCTTTTTTTGATTCCTGTTTTACTATAAAAAAATCATTTTTTTCTTTTTGTTTCTCTTTTGTGATTTTTTTTTTTAATCCTGAAAATCACTTTCTAATATACCTAAAGGGTCAACGACCACCATGTAAAAGCAGAAACTCGAAATGATGTTTATTGCCATGCACTTATAATAGATGACATGCAATAAACGTAAATACCAAGCACCGCATCAATCTTGCACCGATCAATAATAGCATGCAATAAACTACAACACCGTTGAAAAATAAACAAAAAATGAATCAACAGTAAAGATTCTAAAAGGTTAAAAACAACGAGATAAATACTTTCTTTCAAGCACATATTTGAAATGTATTGAAAATCATCTGATCCGAATTCACGTCCCAGATTTTATCATGCAAATCAGCTTTTCTGCTTTTTTTTATCCGAGCTAAACACTGCTAAATTGTCTACTCTTCTACTTCTAATACCAAATCACTACACCACCAGGCCACCTGAGGCCAAGATCGCTGCATACGCTCCTTCTTTATCCCAGTCTGATTCAAACACCTACGCTTTCCCATGAAGCTTTGATTTCCTTGAAGTCCTTTTATATAACGTCTTCAGCCCCATTCAGGGGCAGCCTGCCTTTCAACTGGCCCCAAATGGGTGCCATACACAGAGATACACAATCTTTGGCAATATATCATCCTACATACGTAAAATGTGCCTTAGCCACCTTTTTTACTCTTTCACTAGAAACTGGGATCGAACCAAATTTGTCATACAGCTTATTGTTTGATATACGGTCAGTCGAAAAAATTCCAAAAATAATCCTTGGATAATTAATCTATAAAAAATTTAACAAAATTTCCACGGCTTTTTGAAGTGCCCGGGTTGAAGAGCCATACTTGACCATAGCCATACTAATCGCTTAACTGGGGAATTATATATGCAAAAATGGCAAATTTTCATCAACTTCTAGCTTGAATTTTTAGCAGATTTAAGCTGAGATAAATTACGCGTACAAAATATAAGTGAATAAAAGCCCAGATGAAGCTATTAGAAAATCCTAAGAGGGTTGTAGCCCGTCTTTTGGACAAAATTTTTAAAAACAATATAATTTGTTGTGCTAGACCTCTACTAAAAGCGCTGATCCCATCTAATTGTTGGCTGGGGGAGGGGAGAGTACTATCAATGAACAGAAATTAAAAGAAGACTCCGCAGAAAACATTGTTTTAGCTTACCAAAAACCAGAAAGAAAAATTGAAATAGTTTCGCAGTACCTATGAAATCGGATAAATTTTGCTAGTCTCTTTATTTTTGGACTAAGCTACAGTGATTTACAGTTATTTACTTTGTTTTATTCAAAAAAGACGATAGTGACATCAATTGGGGGGGGGGGCATGTGCTCCCTGAATCTCCCTACATTTTGGGAAAACCTTTTTTGGGGTATTTTCAGGGAGAAATGCCATTTTTTTTGTCTTTTCATGGACAAGAATTGAAAAAAATTACAAACTACCCAAATTTTGAAAAGTGCATTTTGCCTCCTCCCTCCTGTATTTTTTTGTGAATTGACGCCACTGCATATGATCATTAACGAATAAAAAGAAGTATTAGAAGATAATTCCTAGAAGATATAGTAATTGTTATTTAATTTTTTAAAAGTGCGGTAAATTCAAACTAAATAAAACATATTTCACTTCTAGTTAATTATTAGTCGGGTAATATTTAAGGTATGTGTCTAAATAGGTATTTTTAGGCTCATAAGCCTCGGAGGTCCCTTACCTGTAGCCTATACTAACCTATTGGATTAGAAAGTTTTTGCATTATTACTCCATTACTGCATTTGGTTTAGAACGGGGGTCAGTGGCATGATACTGTAAGCTCAGCCAAAGTCAACCCGGCTCTAGATGGATACCTGAAAAATCTGGGGAAGATAAACAGTAAGGGTGTGCAAAAGCACACAATGGCTGGTTCCCAACCCCCCATTGAACTTCCTGGGTGAAGGGTTATGAAATGGACTTCATCACCACCGGTAGGAACTGTAAGGTTCCTACCGGTGCCGTATTCTTTAAGTTTTTGTTGCTGCATAGTACTTGAGGTCAAATTTGATCTCTGGAACTTTAATCGCTTTTTTCTTTCAAGTTTTTCATATATGCATAATGTATAACTTTAAATGTCCTCAAGAAGTCTTAAAATACAAATAAACAATTCAAAAGCAATTATGTCATTGTTTTATTGCTAAAACAATAAAAATGTTGAACAATACACAAGTAATTTATTAAACCTTGAGGTGTTAATTTTGTAACCAAAGAATCTGATTTTTCGATTCTCAAGCGAGTCAATATAATCACAGGCAAAAAGCATCTGTTACAATAAATATTTGGCTGATTTCAGCAACTGAGGAAAATACTGAACAACACAAAAAAAAACAGGTATTGAAAGAGAGAAAAGTCTTGAGCGACCACTAACCCAAAGGGTGGCAAGGGGGGACTCAACAATAGCGAAGATATTTTTATCCATGAAACAACTACACAACACTATTCTTGTGTATTTGTGATGCTTTTAATTGGGCGAGGGCTAAAATTGGACAACAGCTTTGGGCAGCCAAAATAAAGAAGGCAGTATGCATTGTAGTTATTTGAGCTATATCAGGCAATTTTAGGCAAATTGTCGGACACAACCAATTTCTAAACCTGTTGGTTATGGTTTTAAACACGATATTTGTTCAGACACTTGAAATTTCTCTTCGAACATAGTCTTTTAGCTTAAAACAAAATGGAGGAAATTAAACAGATTTATTTTTCACGACAGTGAAAATCAAGCCGACAGCGACAGCTTCAACCTGGTAAAGGGCGAAGCGTGGCCCACTTGAACCAAAAGTTTAAAAACATATTTTGAACACTGTCTAGTGACAAAAAATAGAATGCTGACCATTATTACAGTTAATCTTGATATTAGAATTTTACTGCGAAAACAAAATTTATGGTAATTTCAGAAAATAGCTAGATGTACCTCGAATATGGTTTCGGATCAAATGGTAAGGGCACCATTCAAAACAACATAGTCGAAAACTATATACAAGGGAATCAGAGCCCCCACCCTGAACAGTAAGGAAAATTACTTTTCCATGAGCGGTTGTCTTCTTTTTTTTCCCAAAGGTAATCGTATCGAACCAGTTGTCGTAGGATGGTGAGAGGGCTCATGTGACAGAAAATTGCCAAACTTGGCGCCTTTTTCAGTAGCAAAAGAAATCACGTTACAGAAAAGTGGCGTTTTCTGCCATTTTGTCCAACAAAACACAGAATTTGTTCCCCAAAAGGGAACAAATGACTGAAAATATAAATTATAAAACAGCTAATCAATCTGGTATGGACACCCCCCCCCCCAAAAAAAAAGATACATGTCTTCAAGCTTTCTCTCCCAGTTTTTCTGGGCTTTATCGAGTCACTTTTCTGTGTTTCATTCAAGTATAGCATGCCTTCGAATGCTGCATCCTGACTTTAATTGCCACAGGATTCCTGTTGAGGAACAAAGGATTTTGCTTGGAATAACTCCTTTTCCATGGCCATATGAATCTGAGCTTTGGGTCCTATTTTCTGTAGGTCAGCACATTTGTCCTCCCAGAATTCAATTCGTGAGAAAGTCTCATTTGACTATTAAGGAGAATATTTAGAAGCTTCTTTATCTTTCATGGTAAACCCCGCGGTTTTTTTTCAAATTTATTGCATGATATAACTCCCAGAAAACGGATTTTTTTTTTGGGGCATGCCGCCCCGTTTATTGGCGTTTTTTTGTGCCGAATCCAGAAACAGAAAACTGGTACGGTAGTAACGGCCTACACTATCCAGATTACCATTTTCCCGTCCCAGCTTGCCAGAAAACGTCGAATGTAAGTGTGGCTTGAGGTGAATGCCGGAGTGAGCTGTTTTTATTCATAAATCGTCCGCTGATGATGATATGAATGATGCAGTGATTACCAAGTCTTTAGATTAATTATTTGCAAATGATAGACCTTTACAGGTAACAAGAGATCGTGCAACAGCAAAGTGGGGTTTTTGCCACGTAGTGCCACAAAATATGACTTGTGGTCCAAAGAGGAAAAAATGCCTGGAAACGCAGATTCTACGATAGTCAATCGATATACCAGGGTCTAAAACCGTCAAAAGGAAGTTTTGAGGTTCTTAGCGTGACAAATTAGGAAAATCTCTATTGCATCTTAGCATGCATCTCATCATTTAGTTCTCATTGTTTTTTGTTGTTGTTTTTTTCTCTGTAACGGCTAGCAGGTTACCGCAAGATAGCTGAGACATGTTTAATAGCTCATTTAAAAGCTATTACCTCTCTTTAGGTGTCTCTTATAAGTTCGTCTTAATAACTCCATCGTAAAGTTCCAAATGACACCTTCGGGAGTGGGAAAGCAAGAATACATAATAATGGTACCATTATTATCTTCACGGTCAGAAATAAGTCCCTCTTCTTGTATAAGCTACTCCCCTCCCAGCCCTCTTACTAATCAAAAAGCCGAAAAACAAAAACACGTTTTCTAATGAAAACAAAGATCATTTATTTATATTCGTTTTCACGTCGATAGTTGAATTCTAAATTCACCAATTAATACAATTTATTAAATACACCAGTAATAAATCAGTAATAATCAGTAACCAATACTGATTAATATCAATAATGATTGGAATCAATACTGATTAGAATCAGTAATGATAGCAAGTTATCAGCAATAAAATACCCTTCGGTCTCGTTTAGTCATGTATTAAGGTTGCACACATCATGTGAAAAAGTTTAAGGGAGGTAGAAAGTAAAACCTACTTTTAAAATCATATTTTAATCCCCCCCCCCAAAAAAAAAACAACATACTGGCTTATTTAGTTAGATTTCCTAAATTAAACGAAGATCTTTCTCTACCATTTATTGTATGTTAAAAAAAAGCAAAATTAATTTAAAAAAAAACATGTTGTTTATAGGGAAAAGGAAAGGAAGTTGAAATTTAAAAAAGCAGAAATTATTGCTTCGCAGATTACGAAAAACATACCAACAAAAGTAGCTTAATAAACTGATTGAAAACATTTTTCAATACCAATATAAGTCTAGTTCTAAGTCTGCCAGAAGATAGGTTAGCAAAAGCAGCTTATGTGGAGATGCTACGGTCGAAACGTAAAAGATCGTGGCCGTACCAAATAAAAAATGTTTTAGATGGATTAGGATTATCATATATTTGGAATGAGGACCCTCAGATCAGGGTGAGCTGTTTTTTGGCTATGATTATATAAAGAATAAAAGACCAGGAAGTCCAAATGTGGACCCAGGCAGTTAAAACATCTGAAACATTGAAGTTTTATTCCCATGTAAAAGAGATATTTAGATTTGAATATTATTTTAAACTAGGATTACCGGGGGAGACATTGAGGACTTGGTTTCGGATTCGAGCGAATTACCTGCCACTAAAAAATAGAAAAAGAGTATTTGAAAGAAAAAGGGTGGCCCCAGATGCAGATGCGGATTACTCTTGCCCCAGATGCAGATGCGGATTACTCTTGCCCCAGATGTAACCTAGGTATTGAGGATGTGGCCCATATTCTCACCGAGTGCTTTCTATTTTATGTGAAATGTATTTTGAGGTTGGTAACTTGTATTTCCCGGGTATCCTTAAAACGACTGTAAAAAGGACAATCAGGCAGTTATGTAAAATTACGGAGAAATCATTAAAATTTTGACATTTACGAGAGAAGGTATAGAACCCCATGTGTAGGTACCTGCGTGTAAAAATAAATAGTTAAATAGTCATTAAATAATTAAATGATTCTCAGGAAAGAACTAACTTTTAAAAAAATTGTCCACTCCCAAACACAATGCCTTTTGTACTTGCCACTCTGAAAATTTTCACTCCCCCCCCCCCCTAGAAAATTTTCACTCCTTTAAAGAAGGAAAAAATTGAGTTGATGGTTTGCACTCAAGGTCAATATATACAACGAAAAAAAAATGTATTACTGAGAATGGCTAGAATGGCTTTGGGGAGAAATTTTGAACCGTCGAAAAAATTTAGGCTCAGTCGATTATGTAAAAATGGAACCGCAATTACACCACGAACTAAAGATGGTCTAGAAATTTAAGAAATCATTCCTGAAGTGACAATTTGCAGTAATTTTTGATCGCCATACACAGTAAAAGTTTAAAACATCTGCGTTGGCTAATAAGGAGAATAAACCACATAAACTGATAATATAAAAACGATTTATTAGTGAAATAATAATTAAAAATAGTACTTGAAGGAAAACCAGCTCGGGCCAAACGAAAAGCAAATTTTTTCAAATGAAATTGGAGGAGGTTAAAAAAACAGTTTAAAGGAAGAGAAATTTCGTGGAAGGAAGGCATGAACTGACGTCTAAGTTGTTATTAATCAAAACGAAAAAGTTATCAATAGTTATTTTTTAATAACCATGTAGTATGCTATATGGTATATAATATGGTATGTTACAGTAATGTTTTTTTATTTGTCATGCGCCAACAAAAAAAAGAAAAAAAGCTAATTATGGTTTATAAACATAATGATGTCCCTTCTCCCTCGCAAACTCTCTAAACGGCTTCGTAAACAACCAACAAAAATCTAACACGGGATCAAAAGTTCCTTGACAGAAAAATAACAAACTAAAACCCAAAAGTAAAAATTAAAAGACTATCCAAGAAAAACCAAGGAAAAATGACCTAAACCTATCCAAGGATGACAAAGGAAAAATGATCTAATCCTATCCAAGAAAACCAAGGAAAAATGATCTAAACCTATCAAGGGAAAACAAAGAAAAAATGATCTAAACCTAAAAAAGGAAAACCAAGGAAAAATGACCTAAACCTATCCAAAGAAAGAAAACCAAGGAAAACGATCCAAACCTATCCAAGGAAAACCAAGGGAAAATGATCTAAACCTAAACAAGGGAAACCAAGGAAAAAAGATCTAAACCTAACCAAAGAAAACTAAGGAATAATGATCGCATCATATCAGAGGAAAGCCAAGGAAAAAAGACAACCTATACAAGAAAACCAAGAAAAATGATACAAACCTATAAAAAGAAAACCAAGAAAAAACGATACAAACCTATCTAAGTAAAGCTAAGAAAAAATGATCTCAAACTATAAAAGGGAAACTAAGGAAAAATGTTAACCTATACAAGAAAACTAAGAAAAATGATCTAAACATATCCAACGAAATCTAAGGAATAATGATCTAAACATAAACGAGGAAAGCAAAGAAGAAATGATACAAACCAATCCAAGGGAAACCAAGGAATAATGATCTCAACATATCCCACAACGACAAAGGGAAAATGATCCAAACCTAACCAAGGAAAACCAAGAAAAAGGGATCTAAACCTATCCAAGGGAAGCCAATAAAAATTGATACACACCTATAGAAGGAAAACCAAGAGAACTGTATGGAAACATACCCTATGGAAACCAAGGAAAAATTATAAACTATCCAAGAAAACCAAGAAAAATGATACTAACCAAAAAAAGAGCAGCCAAGAAATCTTTATACACTCATTTAACAGGAAAACCAAGAGATCATGATCTAAACAAATCCGGGCGAAACCAAGAGATATGGATACCAAAAAATCCAATAGAAGCTAAGAAATATTTATCTCAACCTATCCAAGGAAATCAAAGAAAAAATGATCTAAACATATCGAAGGAAAACCAAGGAAAAATGATTTAAACCTATCAAAGGAAAACAAAGGAAAAATGGTCTAAACCTATCGAAGGAAAACCAAGGAAAAATGATCTAAACCTATCCAAGGAAAACTAAGAAAAAATGATAATCTATACAAGAAAACAAAAAAACATGATATACGCCTTCCCACTTTAAACCAAGTAATTATTCTCCATACCTATAACAGTAAAGCCAGGAAAAAATGATCCAAGCCTTACACCGGAACATGAAGGATAAAGTATCTGAACCTACCCATTATCAACCAAGGAAAAATGATCCAATATTTGCAAAGGGACGCCAAGGAAAAATGATCTAAACCTATCCAAGAGAAACTAAGGAATAATGATCCACACATTTAAATTGGAAGCCAAGAAAAATTTATACAAACCTATACACGAAAAGCCAATAAAAAATTATCCAAACTTATCCAATGGAAGCCAAGAAAAAAGTCTCTAACCTTATAAAAGAGAAGGCAAGAAAAAATGATCCAAACCTATCCAAGGGAAACTAAGAAAAAATGATCCAAACCTATCCAAGGAAAGCCAAGAAAAATGATCTAAACCTATACAAGGTAAACCAAGAAAAAAGGATCCACACTCTATACACGAAATACCAAGAAAAAAGTATCCCAACATATACAAGGGAAGCTAAGAAATAACTATCCAAACTTATACAAGTCAAGCCAAGAAAAAATGATCTAAACCTATCCAAGGAAAGAGAAGAAAAATGATACAAACCTACAAAATGGATGCCTAGAAATATGTATACACACCTATACCCGAACAGCGAAGAAAACTTTATACACACCTTTCCAAGGGCCGCCAAGAAATAATTATCCAAACCCTATACAAGGGCCACCCAGAGCAATGTATCCACGCCTATACAAGGGAAACCAAGGAAAAATTATCCAAACCTATACAAGGAAAGCCAAGAAAAAATGATCTAAGCCTATACAAGGAAAACCAAGGAAAAATTAGAACCTATACAAGGAAAGCCAAGGAAAAAGTATCCAAGCCTATACAAGAGACACCAAGAAAAAATGACAACCTATACAAGAAAAACCAAGAAAAATGATCTAAACCTATCCAAGGAAAGCGAATAAAAAATGATCCACAACTATACATTAAAAGCCAAGAAATACGTATCCAAACCTATCAACGAGACGATAAGAAATCAATATGCAAACCTATAAAAGAGCAGCCAAGAAATATTTATCCTCGCCTTTAAAATAACCGACAAGGAAACAGTATCCATACCTATAAACTAGCATCCAAGAAAACAATATCCAAACCTCCACACGAGAAGCCAAGAAAACATGATCCAAATCTATAAAATCGCAGCCAATAAAAACTTATCCAAAGATATAGACGGAAAGTGGAGGGAAAATGATCTAAACCTATCCAAGGGAAACCAAAGAAAAATGATTTAAACCTATCCACGGAAAACCAAGGGAAAATTATCCAAACCTATAAAATGGTAGCCATGGAATCAAGTTCTAAAGTTATACAAGAGAAGGCAAGAAAAAATGATCCCCACCAATACTACGAAGGCCAAGAAACAACGATATCCTATCCAAGGGAAGATAAGAAAAATTATCCAAACCTAACCAAAGGAAACCAAGGAAAAACTATCCAAACCTATCATTATCTCATGATTTGTACCCAGTGAATCTGATTCCTTCCCGTATCACTGCTCAGTCGGCAACATTAATTGATAACATATTTGTTTCTTCGAATCTATTGAGACAAGCATTCTGTGATGTTCTTCTTCAACCTGCTTCTGACCACCTCCCGATTATTTGTATGATAAATAATATTAAAACTTCGGCTAAAAACCTAAGAAAGAGAGTTTATAGAGATATGAGAAATAATAATTTGAGAGAGCTGAAAGAGCAAGTTAGTACTATAGCATGGGATGAAGTTAGCGAAGAGCAGAATGCAACTACAGCACTTGACAGGCTTATGAATATTCTCTTACCAGAATATGAGGCGTCTTGTCCTCTGAGGAAAATGAGGAAAAAGAAAAATGAGCCAAGAAAGCCAGGGGTGACCACAGAATTGCTTGAAATGATGGAAATGCGAAACCAGCTTTTTGAAAAACATTTACAGAGCCCGGAAAATGCAAGTTTATTTGAAGAATTTAAGCGAGTCAGAAACAAAGTTAACCATAAGCGTCGCAGTGAGAAAAAAACATATTATGCTTCTGCTTTTGATGGTAAAAGTGGTGATGCAAAAGGAACCTGGCGACTAATAAATGAGGTTTTAAAAGGGAAGACTAATGATAATGATGGAGTAAAGAGTCTCATGGTGGGTGGAAGTGAAATAACTGATAAACAGGAAATGGCTGATGAATTCGCAAAATATTTCACAAACATAGGCGCGAGTATTAAGGAAGACGTAGCTAAAAAGTCTAGAAGACATCTGGTGAAGTCCTTTATTGATAATCGAGGCGAAGGGCGAATTTTTTCGTTCGAGAAGTGCACAACAAAGGAGATCGAGAGCACAGTGAAAGGACTGAAGTCCAACTCGGCCGGAATAGATGGACTTAATCTTAGAGCTGTAAATGCTATCCTAGTTTATATATTACCTTGTCTAACTGACTTAATAAATCTTTCATTCCAGACCAGTGAATTCCCTAGTGGTCTTAAATTGGCAAAGGTAATACCATTGTATAAAGGGGGGAAGAAACAAGAGCTACCGAATTGGCGACTGATTTCGTTATTACCTATTTTTTCTAAAATCTATGAAAAGATAATTCACAGGAGACTTTATGAATATTTGGATAAACTAGGAATATTGTGTGACAGCCAATTTGGATTCCGCAGTAAACATTCTACTAGCCATGCTGTTCATCATCTTCTGGATGTAATCAATGGAGCTCTAGAAAAAGGTCTTATTCCTTTAACGATCTTTGTTGACTTCAAAAAAGCCTTGGACACTGTGGATTTTGAGTTGCTGCTGTGTCGCCTATCTAGTCTGGGGATAAAAGATGTTCGCTTGGATTGGTTTAAATCATACTTGCATGGAAGGTCAACTAAAGTAATGATAGATGACATCGTTAGCGGAGTCTATCCTGTAAAATGTGGAGTTCCACAGGGCTCAGTCCTGGGTACATTACTCTTTCTCGTATACTTCGATACTCTGAGGTTCTACATGCCTGAAGCAACTGTTACAGCATTTGCAGATGATACTGCTTTGACGATTTCTACAAAGTCACTGGAAGAACTAGTGGATAAAGCAAACCGAATGCTGGAAAACTTTTTGGTGTTTACCTCCTTGAGTTACCTTGCTGTTAATACTTCTAAGACAAATTATATGATTTTTAGTAGGGTAGAAAAAATTGTAAATAGTGCTTCCGTAGTATTTGAAAATTTGTCACTTTCACAGGTTTTTGAAAATAAATATTTAGGATTTTATGTTGATAATGATTTGGTTGGAAGAAACACATAAATATGATTTCTTCTAAACTTGCACGAGGTCTTGGAGTGATGCGACGTTTGAAACACGTGTTACCTTTAACTGTTTTAAGAAATATATATCATAGTGTTTTCCATCCTTTATTGTTTATGGTTGCTGTATTTATGCATCTAATCTTACTTCAAATATTAAAAGACTGCAGATTCTTCAGAATAAGGCACTTCGATTATTGGGTGAGTTTGCTCAGTATGAGCACACGCGTGAATGTTTTATGAGTTTTAGAATTTTAAATATTCATCAGATCAGGAACCATCAGGCAGGAGTATTTACTTACCATGTGCTTAATAGATTATCTCCTGAATATTTTTGAGATTTTTTTAAGTTTAATTCAGATTATCATCATCATAGGACTAGAGGTCGTGGAAGCTTAGTCTCAGAAGTAAGGAGTACGAGTCGATCTAGTTTTGCAATTAGAAATTATGCAGTTAATTTGTGAAATGATTTCCCGGAGAGCATTAGGGAGTCAGAAAACCAGTTTCAGTTTAAAATTAGATTAAAAAAGTTTTTGTTGGGTGGGAATTTTTTTTTTTTTTTTTTTTTTTTTTTTATTATTATTTAAAAAAAAGTTAAATTGTAATTAAGTTGTTAAATAAAAAGTTAAAAAAAAAAATTAAATTGAGTTAATTTGTATTGAATGGTATGAAAAGAGTAGAACGAGTGAATAAGTTTTGGTTTATGATAAAAGATTGTGTGACGCTGTTCAAGTCAAAATAGTGGCTTAATAAAACGTCATACGTTCTTACCATTTCTACGTTTGTTGATAATGTTATTCAAAAAATGTTTTTTAAGTGCCATTTAATTATGATGTATTATTAGTTGAAAATAAAAGTCAAGTCAATTAAAAAAAAAAAAAAAAAACCTATCCAAAGGAAACCAATAAAAAAATATACAAAATTTTACAAAGGAAACTAAGAAAAAATTATACAAACCAATACAATGAAAACCAAGAAAAAAGTATCCAAACATATACACGAGAAGCGAAGGGAAAAGTATCCAAACCTATACAAGAGAAGCCAGGAGAAAATTATCCAAAGTTATACAACGACAGCCAAGAAAAAATTATACAATCATATCAAAGGGAAGCCGATAAGACTTTAGACAAACATTTAAAATAAAAGGCAAGAAATCTTTATCCACGCTTTTCCAGTGGAAACCAAGAAATCATTATCCAAACTTACACATGAGCCGCCAAGAAAAATGTATACACACCTTCACAAGGAAAACCAAGAAATAATGATCTAAACCTAACAAAGGAAAACGAAGAAAAATGATCTAAACGTATCCAAGGAAAACCAAGGAAAAATGATCTAAACCTATCCAAGAAAAAGCAAGAAAAAATTGATTTGACCAAGGAAAAATGCATGTAAAACTTCGCCCTAACCCGCAGAATCTAACTGATAAACTATCAGAATTGAAATTAAAATTGCTGGATTTTCTAGGGTATTAGAACCAGCAAGCTGCAATCCCGACTGGTCCATTTCCTTAATAAATAATTTTTCGTCAATTTCTTTTTGCATCCAAATCTAATCATCATTTTTCTCTAAAAAAGTTTCAAATTCTTAAATAAATGTCATCAAAAATCGGTGAGAATAGTTTTCAGGTAGGTCGCAGAAACAAAATGTATGACGAATTGTAAGTCACAATCCAGTTATATATTATTGCATGAGTTATACCTAAAACATGCTCTCATCACCCGGCTTTATGGAGAATGTGTCAAATGACGAAAGGAGAACATGAGAAATGTTAGATATGTCAAGATAAAAACCTCAGTCTTTTTAAATATGTAGTTCCATATTAAAGATATAACTTAATCTTTTTGGCTAACGGATAATCACTGGCGGATCTAGGGGACCCCCACCCAAGATTTTTCCGCCGTCCTCATTCCTAGTTCTTTTCTGTTTTAATTTTTTTTTTAGATAAATGTGTCAATTTGGTCAATTATTGGTGCCCTTGTCACATTGACACCTCCCCCCGCCCGAGATTTTGCTTTTCGGTGCCCTTGTCACCTTGCCCCCCCCCCCAAGACTTTGCTCTAGATCCGCCCCTGCGAATAATGAATAAATTTGGCGGACGACCATTAACAATGGGCTTTTGCTATGACCAAGATTTTGCCGCAAATTAGGGTCAATCAGTTTTTCACGGAATCTTCCGATTGGCTCAAATCAGCGTAAAATTTCATTGTGGATGGGCCTTAAGAGGAAGCTAACGGGTGACGGATAAGGGAGGTAAGGGGTAAAGTTTATTTGGTAAAAAAGAACAGAGTTGTAGACAAAAGTTAAAATGACGAGCTTTCGACTCGTTCTGACGAGCAAAATAAAGATGTCATATATCATTTCTTTCCTATTACTTGATTCTGTCTGGCCCTTATGACACAGCCAAAGGTGCGTTTTTTTTTCTGACAAGTTCAGTCAAGACAACTTCAATCAGACAATTTCAAATTACCTTAATCACTTTAGTTTAATATATGGCTAAATGGAATATACCAAAATGATTAATCGTTTCGCAATAAACTTGCAACAAACTTTGGACACTAATGTCTTGACCCCTAATTCCATTTACGTTCCCCTCCGCTCCCTACAAAGCTATATTGAAATTTATTCATAATTTCAGCCCAAGTAAACGAATTAGTTTATTATTAGAAAAAGAACTATTTGAAAAAAAGATATCTTTAGTGAGGTCATATAAGCATTGTTGTTTATGCCTTGTTATATGGCAAAATAAGTTTAAGTAGACTATATGCTGCCAGATTGTCAAAATGGCGTATCTGAATAAAAAGCATTCTTTTTTCTAAATTATTAGAAAAAAGAAAAAAAGAGATCTTTAGTGAGGAGCTCCAAAACCCGAGCTCATTGACTAACAAGTATTTAAACTCAGTTATTAATTATTTTGCAAGATATTTCAATTTTTCTCGTGTGCTTTAATTTTAAAGTGACCACTTTACTTCTCCTGGGTGTCGGTTCCACTCATATGTTATGCTCCAATACTCATAGAAGTTGAACTAGATTTTATTTATTTACTTAATTAGTACTGAATGTCCAATAGAATGGACATCAAGAAAACCAGACAGGGCGCGACCTGAAAAGAATAGTAAGTACTTTCGAACTTTCAAACCGATTAAGCTGTCTAACATTTCTCATTTACTCTGGCACTCAGAATTGTTAGTTGGTACAAGTTTAGCAGTATTTATGAGTTTTACTCTTAAGTAAGTATGCTCTATATGCTCTTCTTAAGATTTGCATAACATGAGCGGTAAACAAAAAACAAGCTTAAAAAAGAAAAACAAAAACAGAGCGAAAAGAACTATTATTGGTACCGTTGTAGATAAAAAGAACAAATAAGACAACATTTCCACAGTACTGGCATGCAGGAACTAAAATGGGATGAAAACTAAAAACAAACCAACCATTAGCGCTTTCTCAATCCTTCTGATTGGGTTCCTTCTGGGAGCTAAAGGCAAAAATGAAAAGAATAATAAGAACCATAGTTAGAAGTCAAAAAAGAAATTATCGTTTAGTCCTTTTTTACTCATTACAGATAATCCGCTTTTTGATTATCTTTAATGATTCTCAATTAGATTAAAAAAAATCGTGGTTTTAGTGGTTTCTTGGTGGAGACCTGACGTAAAAATCAACTGATTTCCCAAAAACTCTCTCCTGAACTAAACTTCGAGTTGAATATTCTAGAAATTATAACCAACAAACATCTATTTTAGTTTCATTTCTTTAGTAAGCCCAACAAAACTGTGGACTTCAGACCAAAAATTGCGACCCGGTTTTATTATTATTATAATTATAGGGACATGCCTCATTTATGAAAATTAGATTTTGGTATTCAACATTCTTTTGGGTAAAACTAAAGAGTTCTTGAAAAGCCCATATATACAGGAGAGGAGGGTGGAGCTTCTGCGTTTTTTCTGGTGAGTTTCTGAAATTCAGAATTTTAAAATCTATTATAGGGGCATAAATTTGTCGGGGCATTCTTTGGCATATAATTAACCGGGGTATCTGTTATGAGTCTCTCCAGGCACTTTTTTCTTTATTACAGCAACATACCTCCTTTCTATTAAAGCAACATACCTTATTTCTGGTGCTTTTTTGAAAATAAATATCAAAAACGCACCAGGGATCGCAACAGCATTTGCATGATTCATTATAAAAACCGACCGTTTTTTCACCAGTTAAACTTTAATGTTTAAGTTTTTCGACCATTTCTAGTTGCATCTACTACTACTAAAACTTATTGCAGAAAAATATTTCAACTGTAAAAGAGAACACTTGGCCTTGGCTATTCTACTTTCTACACCTTCTTTTGATCCACCAGTTTTACTGATAATACTACCCAGATAAGTGCAGCAATCTCTTTGAGCGATCTTTCCGTTATTCAACATCACCTCTTCATCTTCATTTAAAAATGAATAACAAAGCAGTACCCAGAGGGGGAAGGGTTAGGGGGTTTTGAACCTTCCCCCCCCCCCTCGGAAATGTTTGTCTGACTCGTAAAAACGTAATAAAATTGGATATAAACAAATTTTGTATGCGTTTTCAAGGTTTTTTATGTTAAACTCCCCCCCCCCTACCGAATTTTTTTTTTTAGTATAACCCCCTCCAAAAAAATCCTGGGTATGACCTTGATAAATAAGGATATTCAATTTGAAGAAGAAATAAACATTAATTTATTTTAAACCAATTCTTACACCCTGAACACTCAAAACCTTTACAAAAGAGGTTTTTTCTACTAATTTGTTTTATCTAGCCAAAAGTGATAGCAGTTTGAGATTCGTTTGACGTCAGTTGCTCCCTTTTGTAAGAAAAGACAAATAAAACAAACGTTGGGAATCAGTCAATTTAAAGCTGGTCGTCATGGTAATATATAACATTTGTTATAAACAAAAAGAGCACCTTTCCTAATAAATTCTTCAGAAATATATAAAACCTATCTTCTATAGTAAGTTGCAAACGTAAAAAACCGCGTTGAAGAAACTCAATTTTTCTTTTCAAACTTGAAAAAAAAAAAATTTCAATCTCATATAATACTCTCATTCTCTCTGTCTGAAATATGTATATATATATATATATATATATATATATATATATATATATATATATATATATATATATATATATATATATTGATTTTAAAAACTAAGAGAGATTTTTGAACAGTATGAAAGAGTCTTGGTTATTTCAAATGTTTAAATACACTTATGTAGGGGATGGGTTTTACTTAAATTTATAATAAATAAAAAAAACATCTCAAGGAACTACGATTCAATAAAAAAATTTAATATTTTACAGCGATAAAGGTTACGTAGAACCCAGTGATTGCGAACAATAACACAATCGCCCAAGAAGTTAAAACCGTAAAACGGTAAACCACTACGCCGTATAACCTTTCACAGAAGCATAACATACGGCTTTACGTTACGTTTTGTGACATTATGAAGCAAACATTCGTAACATAATGACATTGCCGAATATATTCAAGGTCATCATACTATTCTAAGTTATCTAATCTTGAGTTATCTTATGAAAAGTGAACATAGGAGCAATAAAATGGATTTTCCGGTTAAGGAATTAATAAAAATTTGAAAACAAATACATCATTTATTTTTAGAAAGTCTTTAATACTTGATAGCTTGAATCTTTATCTTCATTCCACGTTTTTTAATAGTTTGCTTATGATTATTGTGACGATTTTCTGAGACGATTATGATATTTTCATGGATAGTTACGTTAGCCTATTGTGGAAGAACTTGTTTAAGTGGGAAAGATTATACACATAACTTAACTACTTAGCATATAATTAGAATTACGTACAGTGTGAAAGCCACTTAAAAGGTTATAGAATTATTGATAATAAAGCGCGAATTTCTAAGGAGAAGAAGGTATTTCTTAAAAATGTAGAGAGTTAAATAAAATATAATTATTAAAAATGTTAGACATATAAACTTATACTGAAGCCAATCCCTTCTCAATAGCCACTGAGCTCCCTAGCAAATCTTAGATATGAAAATTAGTAAAAAAAAACCATGTGCCCCCCACGTCCTAGCTACTAGGGTGCGTTAATAGGTGTACAATCTAAGCGTCGAAGCAGCATGCTTTATGAGTCTTGCAAATTTTGCTTTCAATTCAAAGCTTTATACGTTTCCTGTATATTTCGGCGTAAAAATTACCCTAGCATAATTACCATCTGATGAAATATTTTTTTATACCGTTGTTGGGGGGGGGGGGGATTTTGATGAATCAAACTACTCTGTTTCTCGTCACTATATTATCAACAAAACACAAAGCATTTGTTGTTTTAGTTTTAGTTTTTAACTGATATTATGCCGTGTTAGTTATAACAACATTATTAATTTTTAATATTTTTACAACAAAATTTAATTTTACATCCAAACATTCTAGTTTTGAAATCTAAAAACATTCTATCTCCTAGTAAAGGTATTAACTCCGCATATGCCTCATATATTTAACTAAATTTTTAAAAATCGCTTTTGAAAATGAAAGTAAAGGATGACGTCAGAGTTTGAAAAGAGCAGATATTATCCTGAATATTATTCGGGTAGACGAGCCCCTAACCCCCCCCCCCCCCTTCCTCTTCAGGCTAACGTTTGAGTATTGCTTCTCTGAAAGTATCTTAGAACATAAGTACATTATTACATACAGTTATTTGCAATTGTTTTATTTGCCGATTCCCTTTTAAGAGGTCTGAAATCAAATTTTATTATTTATAGTTCTACAAAATGAGATCTTTCGGGCTCGACCCGTTGGGACAAAAAAGAGCCAACTTTTTATCACAATACTCATGTCATATTGTGAAGAAATGTGCATATTCAGAGATGTGCAAAGTGTGAAGAAAAGCACAGGAAATGTGCAAATTGTGAGGAAAAGTACAAGAAATGTACAAATTGTGAAGAAAAGCACAAGAAATGTGCAAATTCATAATTAATTTGGGACTCTACGTAGAATTTGATATAATTTTTAAGCTATATTTTTTGATGTTTTGTTTTTGCCTATTACAGTCTTAAAACTTACCAAATTGTTTTATGATGATCCCAAAGATTATTGTCTACAGAGTCTTACTGGTCAGTTCCAAGTAATAAATTAAATAGTCTACTAAATAATAGGCAAAATTTTTTCCAGATGAGGACAATTACCATCCAATGTCCTCAACCCACCCTTATCTCAAATATAAATAGGAAACGTATAAGCCTTCCATGTTCCTAGTGGCTTCAAATTACCATCCAATGGCCTCAACCCACCCTTATCTCAAATATAAATAGGAAACGTAAAAGCCTTCTATATTACTAGTGGCTTCAAAATTACCATCCAATGGCCTCAACCCACCCTTATCTCAAATATAAATAGGAAACGTATAAGCCTTCCATGTTCCTAGTGGCTTCAAAATTACCATCTAATGTACTCAATTCACCCTTATCTCAAATATAAATAGGAAACGTATAAACCTTCCATGTTCCTAGGGGCTTCAAAATTACCATCCGATGTACTCAACCCATCCTTATCTCGAACATAAATAGGAAAAGTATAAGCCTTCCATGTTCCTAGTGGCTTCAAAATTACCATCCAATGGCCTCAACCCACCCTTATCTCAAATATAAATAGGAAACGTATAAGCCTTCCATGTTCCTAGTGGCTTCAAAATTACCATCTAATGTACTCAATTCACCCTTATCTCAAATATAAATAGGAAACGTATAAACCTTCCATGTTCCTAGGGGCTTCAAAATTACCATCCGATGTACTCAACCCATCCTTATCTCGAACATAAATAGGAAAAGTATAAGCCTTCCATGTTCCTAGTGGCTTCAAGATTGTATCCGATGCAACTACAGAGCAAGGAGTGTTGAAAACTAAACTTGGTTTACTCAAACTCATTTACACAGGATTATTCGTGTAAGTATTATATTTTACCCGTGTAAATACTCTATTTACATTATATAAATATTAAATATTTAGATTAAGATTCAGGATATACCCGTGAAAATATTATATACCCAAATGTTATATTTTATTAATTTGTGTTAATTTTTATTGATCATTTTATGTTTGTTAGATTTCTTGTTTGATTAATTTTTAACATTTGTCTTTCTGTCTTGGTTGTTTCTGTTTGAGTTTTCTATTACTTTGACATAAGAAGCCAATTCAACTCTATTAGACCTTGGGATAGTGTTTTCAAAATAAATGTAATCCTATCTAACAGGAATGAAAACTACTAACAGCACAGAAAGTGCAACGCTATTCAGGAGAGCTAGACAAATTCAAAACAAGATCAATTTAAAATGATTAAAAATTAAATTTTCATTTTAAGTCTATTTGGACCCAACCTGAAATTTTCTGAAAGTGAGGTGCTTGATTCTCGCAGCTTGGATTCACAGTCCAGCGTAGTTTTGCAGTCCAGTTGTATGGGCTATAGCTAGGGCTAGATTAGTCTGCACAGCACAAATTAGCTAAACAAAAACGGAACCCATATTCTATTGCACCTTTTGGTAAAAGTGTTTCTTTGATCTGTGGTTCAATACAAATCGAAAGCAGAAAAGGGGTGAATATTGATAGATACAAAACGAGTTTAATTTTTAATGATTAAAGTTCAGATTGTCATTAAAGGCCTAAGTTAATTTGGATCCAACGTGAAATTTTCAGAAAGTAAGCAGAATGGGTCCGGCAGTCTTGCTAGCAAAGCACTCAATTCTAATTTAGTTTGGCAGTTTAGCAGCCTTGGTATGGATTAGCAAATAGTCGGGGCTATATTAGCCTGGAGAACACAGTCTAGCTACACAACTAGCAAATATGTACAAAAATATCCTATTATGTCTTTTTGCGGAATTACTTTTTGGGTCTTTGGCTTAATGCAAGGCAAAATGAAGGATAAACATAATGTATAATAATTCTTTTGAGGATTTTATTATTAACTTCATAATTTTACTTTCAAACGCTAGATGGCTGGACTTTACTTTCTCCAAACAAGAAAACATAGAACAACGAAGAAAAAAGAAAAATGCTAAGATTTCGGACGAGACCTCTGCTCAACTGCAGTGACATCGATTCCCAAAGATTTTGGGAAGGGGAATGTACCTCATGATAAAGCTCAGTCAAATTAGGTCTACAATATACCTCGTGTTTTTGGCAGACCAGTCGAAATGGCAGTCAATCATTCAACAGACTTGGAGTCAATTAGTCAATCAGCTGGGAGTCAAGCAGTCAATAAAAAAATGACGAAAACTTTCTTAAGAGATTAATACCTCATAGAAAAGATCCGTCAATATGACAGTACACGGTTTAACTTTGAGAGAAACTTACAACATTTATTTGCAAAGCAAATCTGATAGCCCAGGGATCACTGAGAAAGGCCAGAAAATAAATCTCTTTTCTTCAATTAAATTATTTTGCTATTATTAATATTAGCGGTATTACTAGAATTATTTGTCTCAATATGCAGTACTTAGCCTGTGTACAGGCACGGTGCAACTATGGCCCTATGGAGCAACTATGGCCCTGTGTTAACCCAGTGCTTCTTTCCACAATATTAAGCTATAATTATAGTTTTCAAGTTAACACCACGAAACTAAACCTAACTCTTTTTTTATTTAATGACAAGTTTTTATTCATCAAGAGAAACTTCAGAAAAAAGTAGGAAGTAGAAAATTTTATAATATTTGGTTATTGTTGCTCAACGTTCTTATCCTTGGAAAGACTGTTCTCAAGATTCAGTATTACCGAGGTATTTAGAGACACAATACCTTTCCTTATCAGAACTAGGTATTTTTATGTTCAACGGTCTGGATTAGAGATGTTGGCATTATTGGATTGTGGTGTTGTTTTAAATGTTTTTATTTAAGAGGATTTTTTCAGAGGCTGATCTAGAGCCAAAAAAGAGGGGGGGGGGGATGTGACAAGGGCGCCAATAATTGACCAAACTAACAAGGTTATCTTAAAAGGGAGTAAAAAAGGAAAAGAAAGGAATGAGGATGTCAGGAAAAATCTAGTGGGGGGGACGGGGGACAACCCGCCCCTGGATTATTATTCAAACAACTGGAGACTCTAACAGCGAACCACTCACCTTTAAAAAATAATGATTCAATAAAGCATATAAGCATATTAAGCATATAAATTATATATCAAATTATATATTTTTGTTCCGGCGATCAGCAAATTAAGAAGAGCGATTCTGTTTTAAAAGCATATTTTTTTCCAGTTTGTTGGAAATAGATAGTGTTTATGTGAAGGACACTCAGATATAATTAGATAATATTCGCCCCTGGTATTAGTGTTCCTAGTTTATGAACGATTTTAAGGTCTTTATATTGGAGGTAAGGACAATTTCCCTCGGCTTGGTTTCATTTAAATATACCCCCTCTCTCTCTCTCTTCAATACAGTTGCCCATTTTGGGTCTTTACTTTTGAAAAACATCATCTTTGAAACGAATTGTCGAAGCCTTTAGGAACACAGAAATGTGATTAATTGAACAAAACAGATCACACACCAGTTGTGCAAAGTGAAAATTAGGTGAAAGACTACCCAATACAGACAGGCCTAGAACCTAAACTAAACTTACAACCTACGAGGTGCGAAAGAGCCTATGAGTTACTATCCATTAGCCGCCATAGACTCCCCCAGAAGGACTGTTTAGCTCGTACCTTCCCATCATTAGATGAAGTTTTAGGTCCGATCCGCTCACAAGATGGCACTCGTCTCTTCGATTTCTTCTCCAGACTTGGGCGCGTCTCGTTTTTGTCAAATCTTAGGCTTACATCACGCTTTGGCTGAAAGAAAAATTATCGTATTTTGAGTTATTAATTTAAAAAACTTTTTCCACAAAATAAGTTTTTCAAAGAAAAGTAAAGAGCTCCATTAAACAAAAAATGAGCAAAAACAGAATCAAAAAATCTACCAAGCGTGAAACTATCCCAAATCAGCATCGATAAATTAAATAAAACCCAAAACGAACAGAAATTACAATAATTAACCGAGTCAAACTCAAAACGAGCAGAAATTAACATAAGTTGGTCACAAAACCCCTATGATTTCCCAAGGCCAGAACAAAATTTGCACTTTACTTAAAAAATATTGTGGAAAATTTTTTTTAAATTAATTTCTGTTCGTTTTATATTGACATAGTCTTTTCAGAGAAAATAATACTTTAAATCTTTTCGTTTTTTAAGAGTTTATAGTTTAAAAAATTTTCAGCAATTTTTAACAACACACACCCTTTTAAAAATCTGGACACAAATAGTACTGTTTAATTTAGTTTCATACCTCCTCTGGTTGACCTGAAATGGAAAACTTGAAACCATTCGGAAAAAATTTACTTTCTTTGATAGCTTGGATACCCTTACGCTATTTTGATTTGGTTAAGTTTTAAGAGTAGAAATGGGAGGTAAAGCGTGGGAGGGTGGGCGTGGGAGGGTGGGAGTGGAAGGGGGATTAGTTGCCCTCCAATCGTTTTTGACTATTAAAAAGAGTATTATCCCTGTCTATTTTCAACCGTCTGGACCCTTTTTGACGTTCACACGACAACTCCTTTGGTACGGAGTGCCCTGGTCCAAACAACAACAAACAATAATACATTATATCCACATTAATCTCTGATATAATAATGTCAATCCTTCCAATCACTTTTTACTATTAAAAAGGTGCAATAGAAATTTTAAAGTCAAATCGAATGAGTCCTTTTTGAAACGACAACGCTTTCTATAAACACCTTATATGCCCCCAGGACATAAATTACAACCCTTACCCTAAAGTCTGTTAGGGTGGTTGTCATCCTTTAAGACCCAATTTCCAGAACTTTCAGTTACGTTGAACAGAATTGCGATCTCATTTTAATGGCATGTTTTTGGGGAAAAGGAGGGCGTGAGGAAGGTATTAATCGTCTTCCAATGAATTTCGACTGTTATAAAGGGGACAAGTGGCTCCAATTTCTAATCGAATGAGTGCTTCTCGAAGTTTCTATAACAATTTCTTTGATACGAAGTGCCCTCCTCAAAAGGAAATAATAAATAATACATTGTGCCAACATCGTTCTTATATCCCCCCAGGGCATAACTTAAAACCCTTGCCATGAGGGTTGGCAACTTCTTCGATACGAAGTGCCCTGCTCCAAAGGAAAAAAATAATAAATAATACATTGTGCCAACATCGTTCTTATATCCCCCCAGGGCATAACTTAAAACCCTTGCCATGAGGGTTGGGGGGAGTGTCCTCCTCTTTACTTAGTCCCCGTTTCTTGTCTCGTTCTCGAGTGTCCCCGTTCTTTACTTAGGCAGCGCGATCGTGCTGCCTACGATTTATACAATAACTTTCTATATAAACCTTATATGCCCCCAGGGCATAACTTACAACCCTTGCACTAAGGGCTCTGAGGGGGTTAGCATTCTAAAATACCTAATTTCCAGAACGTTCAACTATGTTGAACAAAATGGATATTTAAAAATTTTGATTGGATGTTTTGGAAAATGGTGGGCGTGAGAGGGGCGTTAATCGCTATCCAATCACTTTCAACTACTAAAAAAGGCACTAGTCCTTTCAATTTCCAATTGAATGAGCCCTTTTGAAGTTTCTACGACAACGCTTTCAATAAAAACCTTACTTGCCCCAGGGCATAACTTAAATCCCTTGCCCTGAGGGCTCTGGGGGGAGAAGTTGTCATCCGTAAAGACCTAATTTCTAAAAGTTTTAACTACGTTGAATAAAATGGCTATCTAAAAATTTTGATTGGATGTGTTTGGGGAAAAGGTGGGCGTGAGAGGGGGGTTATTTGCCCTCAAATCACTTTCGACTATTAAAAAGGGTGCTATTCCTTTCAAATCGAATGAGCCCTTTTTCAAGTTTCTACGACAAAGATTTCAATAAAAACCTTATATGCCCCTAGGGCATAACTTATAATCCTTGCCCTGAGAGTTGTGAGGGAGTGTCCTCCTCAAAAATATATTTTCTATCTGGATATCAACTACGCTGAACACAATGTCTTTCTAAAAATTTTTATTGGATGTGTTGGGGAGAATGCTGGGTGTGGGGAGGGGGCTAGTTGCCCTCCAATGGTTTTCGACTATTAAAAAGGGCACTTGTCCTTTAAATTTCCAATCGAATGAGCCTTTTTGAAGTTTCTACGACAACACCTTCTTTAAAAACTTTATATGCCCCCAGGGCATAACTTAAAACCCTTGCCCTGAGGGCTGTGGGGGACTATCCTCCTCAAAAACATATTTACTATCTGGAAATCAACTATCCTGAAAAAAATGGCTATCTCAAAATTTTGATTGGATGTGTATGGGGGAATTATGGGCGTGGGGTGGGGGGGGGGGGGCTAGTCGCCCTCCAATCACTTTCGACTATTAAAAAGGGCACTAGCCACCCCAATTTCCAATCAAATGAGCCCTTGTCGAAGTTTCTACGACAACTCCTTCGATACGAAGTGCCTGTCGGAAAAAAAACACATTGTGGCCACATCGTTCTATACTTAGGCAGCGCTAGCACGCTGCCTATGATAAGTAGACTAATATTTCATTAGAAATTAGTATTCAATAGGAATTATAGCCTACCATTATAGTTAGCCAATGTTTTAAGTCCCTTTAGAAGACTTTCTTTGTATCTATTAATTAAAAAAACTTTTTCCACAAAATAAGTTTTTCAAAGAAAAGTAAAGAACTCCATTAAACCAAAAATGAGCAAAACTAAAATCAAATAATCTACCAAGCGTGAAACTACCACAAATCAGCATTGACAAATAAATGAAACCCAAAACGAACAGAAATTACAATAAATAACCGAGTCAAACTCAAAACGAGCAGAAATCAACATAAGTTGGGCGTAAAACACCTATGCCTTCCCATGGCCAGAACATAATTTACACTTTACTGAAAAAAATATTAGTGTTTTTACTTTTATGACTTTAATAAATCAAATGATATTAACGCTTTGATTACTATGTTCAGTATATGTATATTAAACTGACAATGCACATTCATTTGTATTTTTTTCAGTAAATTGCAAATTATGTTCTGGCCTTGGGAAGGCATAGGGGTTGTGAGCCCCTACTCATATTATTTTCTGCTCGTTTTGACTATATTTTTGCTCGTTTTTGGTTTAATGCAGTTCTTTACTTTTCTTTGAAAAACTGTTTTGTGGAAAAAGGTTTTTGTAATTAATTTCTGTTCGTTTTATATTGACATAGTCTTTTCAGGGAAAAAGAAAATAATTCTTTAAATCTATTCGTTTTTTTAAGACTTTATACTTTGGCCTGCTATTTGTATGCTGGAGAAAAATTTTCAGCAATTTTTAACAACATGCTCCCTTTTAAAAATCTGGACACAAATAGTAGTGTTTAATTTAGTTTCATACCTCCTCTAGTTGACCTGAAGTAAAAAACTTGATACCATTCACAAAAAAAAAATCTGTTTACTTTCTTTGATAGCTTGGATACACTTACGCTATTTGGATTTGGTTAAATTTAAAGAGCACAAGTAGCCCCGAAAGTTGGGATACAGTCGTTCTTGGGATACTGCTGAGATGCCTTATTGAGAAATAGTATTAACAAAGTGCATTTTGATTTAATCTTAAGGCAACATTTAGTTTTTAGAAATAATGGGCAAATGAGAGGGAGGGCATGGTAGGGGGACTAGTTGCCCCCAAATCACGTTCGACTTTTAAAAAAGGCATTAGCCCTTTATATTTTCAATCGAATGAGGCTTTTTCGAAGTTCCTAACACAACTCCTTCGATACGAGGTGCCCTGGTCTAAAAAAAAAAAAAAAAAAAAAAAAAATGTACCCACTTCGATCTTTACTACAAAAATGTCAAGCCTTCCAATCATTTTCGACTATTAAAAGGGCACTAGCCCTTTCAATTTCCAATCGAATGAGCCCTTTTTGAGTTTCTACGGCAACGCTTTCTATAAATACCTTATATGCCCCCAGGTTATAAATTACAATCCTTGCCCTGAGGGCTGTGAGAGGTTTGTCATACTCAAAGACCTAATTTCCAGAACTTTCAACTACGTTAAACAAAACGCCTATCTCGAAATGTGGGCGTGAGGGGGGGGGGGGGGGGGGTTAGTCGCCCTCCAATCCCTTCCGACTATTAAAAAGGGCACTAGCCCTTTCAACTTCCAATCGAATGAGCCCTTTTTGAAGTTTCTACGGCAACAGTTTCTATTAAAACCTTATATGTTCCCAGGGCATAACTTACAACCCTTGCCCAGAGGGCTGTGAGGGGGTTGTCATTCTCAAAGACATTATTTCCAGACCTTTCAACTACGTTGAACAAAATGGCTATCTCAAAATTTTGATTGGACGTGCTGGGGGAAATGATGGGCTTGAGAAAAGTTTTGCTTGTCGTCCAATCGTTTTCGACTATTAAAATGGGCACTAGCCTTTCAGCTCCCAATCGAATGATTCCTTTTTGAAGTTTTCACGACAACGCTTTCTATAGAAAAAAAACCTTATATGCCCCAAGGGCAAAACTTACAACCATTGCCCTAAGGGCTGCGGGGGGAGTGCCATCCT
Source organism: Artemia sp. Qi Xiang Cuo (assembly GCF_049724085.1). NCBI lineage: Eukaryota > Metazoa > Arthropoda > Branchiopoda > Anostraca > Artemiidae > Artemia > Artemia sp. Qi Xiang Cuo. The sequence goes on along the minus strand of NC_142798.1, from coordinate 81,235,962 downwards.
CAAACACATAATTTCAAGACTTTTTAACTACGTCCAACAAAATGGCTATCTCAAAATTTTGATTGGATGTGTTTGGGGAAATGGTGGGTGTGAGAGGGGTGTTAGTTACCTTCCAATCACTTTTGACTATTAAAACGAGCACAATCCCTTCTAATTTCCAATCGAATGAGCCTTTTTGAAGTTTCTACAACACCACTATCTATAAAAACCTTATATGTACCCAGGGCATAACTTACAACCTTTGCCCTGGGGGTTCTGGTGGGTTTTTCATCCTCAAATACATAATTTCCAGAATTTTCAACTACGTTGAACAAAATGGCCATCTCAAAACTTTGATTGCATGTGCTTAAGGGAATGGTGGGCGTGAGAGGGGATTAGTTGCTCTCCATTCACTTTCGACTATTAAAAAGGGCACTAGTCCTATCAATTTCCAATTAAATGAGCCCTTTTTGAAGTTTATACGACAAAACTTTCTACAAAAACCATATATGCCCCTTGGGTATAATGTACAACCCTTGCCAAGATGGCTTTGTAGGGGGGGGGGTTGTCATACTCCCAGTCGAAATTTACAGACCTTTAAACAACGTTGAATAAAATGGCTATCTCAAAACTGTTATTATATGTGTTTATGGAAATGATGGACGTGAGAGGGGGGTTAGTTACCCTCCAATCATTTTTGACTATTAAAAAGGGCACTAGCCATTCCAATTTCCAATCGAATACGCCCTTTTTGAAGTTCCTACGACAACGCTTTCTATAAAAACCTTATATGCCCCCAGGGTATAACTTAAAACCCTTGCCCTGAGGGCTGGGGGGGGGGGGTTGTAACCCTTAAAGACCTAATTTCCAAAACTTTCAACTGCGTTGGACAAAATGGATATCTCAAAATTTTTATTGGATGTTTGGGGAAAAGGTGGGCGTGAGAGGGGGGTTAGCTGCCCTCCAATCACTTTTGACTATTAAAAAGAGCACTAGCTTTTTTAATTTCCAATCGAATGAGCCCTTTTTGACGTTTCTAGACAAAGATTTCAATAAAAAACCTTATATGCCCCCAGGGCATAACAAAATTTTGATTGTGTGTGTTTGGGGAAATTGTGGGCGTGACACGGGGTTGCCCTCTAATTACTTTCGACTATTAAAAAGGGCACTAGCCATTTTAATTTCCAATCGTATAAGCCCTTTTTGAAGTTTATACGACAACGCTTTCTATAAAAAACCTTATATGCCCCCAGGGTATAACTTACAACCCTTGCCCTGAGGGCAGTGGGGGGGGGGTGTCATCCTCAAAGATCTAGTTTCCAAAAATTTCAACTACGTTGAACAAAATGGCTATCTCAAAATTTTTATTGGATGTGTTAGGGGAAAAGGTGGGCGTGAGAAGGGGGTTAGTTGCCATCCAATCACTTTTGACTATTAAAAATAGCATTAGCTCTTTAAATTTCCTATCGAATGAGCCCTTTTTGAAGTTTTTACGACAAAGCTTTCAATAAAAACCTTATATAGCCCCAGGGCATAACTTATAACCCTTGCCCTGAAGACTGTGGGGAGAGTTTCCTGCTCAAAGATATAATTGCCAAAACTTTCAACTACATTGAACAAAATGGCTATCTCAAAATTTTGATTGGATGTGTTTGGGGAAATGGTGGGCGTGGACGAGGTGTTAGTTGCCTTCCAATCACTTTCGAACATTAAATAAGGCACAAGTCGCTCCAATTTCCAATCGAATGAGTCCTTTTCGAAGTTTCTACGACAACTCCTTCGATACGAAGTGCCCTGGCCTAAAGAAAAAAAAAATAAAATAAATAATACATTGTACCAAAATTGTTCTTTACTTAGGCAGCGCGATTGAGATGCCTATGATTTCGGGTAAAAGTTATTTAACTCTTTGTATGTATTTCGGGTAAAGGTAAAGACATGAAAAAGTACCCTATTGGGTTGCAAAAATTTTCTAGTGGTAGGTCCTTTGGATCATACTTAGTGGGACTAGGGAGATGAAATCCTCACCTCCCTGAGATTGATCTAAAGGACCTGTCCAAAAAAGAAAAAAGAAATTGTGATGTAAAAATTTGCGTTTTCACATTTTTAACCCCCCCCCCCCTCCAATCAAATTATAATTTATGATCCCATACGCTTTACATAAGGGGTAAAGGAGGGAGAATCAAAGTATGAAAAAGTGCATTATCGCTCGGATCAGTCTCAGAGGGATGAGGGAGATTTAGACTTCAAGATTAGGTCATCAAGAAGACCAGTAGGCAAGTTTTGCTAGACAACAGGATCTTAAAACAAGAACATGAAAATAAGCTTTCAAAATTGTTAGTAAAGAAAAGTTTTGATTTATCTAGAGGGTTCAAAAATACCATTCGAGGCCCTAAGACCAACTTCTAGTTCAGAAAAATGACTTCTTATCAAGAAGACCAGTAGCCAAATTTCGCTAAACATTATTAATGTGACCTTACAATAAAAAGGGGGAAATGCGCTTTCAAAACGTTCAAAATGAAAAAAAATTCTGATTCATTGGAAATTGTATATTTCCAGGGGCTTGAAAATAACTTCCTGGGCCCTAATCTGACTATTGACCCAGAAAACTGACATCTCATAAAGAGGACCAGTAGACAGATTTCACTAGACATTAATAATGTGACCTTAAAATAAGGAACTGAAATTAAGCTTCCAAAGCTGTCAAAAGAAAAATATAAAAAAAAACTTTATTGAAAATTTCGAATTGCCAGGGGCTTGAAAATACAATTCCCCAGCGCTAATTTTAACTACTGGTAAATTTCTGGAAGGTTCACACGCCTGGCACAAAATATTTAGTGTTAGAGAAAAAACCCTCTTATCCATCCTACTTCTCCACCCCCCCCCCCTTTCCTAAAGATCACATAAGTGTGACAACTACAAATAAGTCATTCATCGTTTTTTGTGGTTCGAGGAAATTTGTCTACCAACTAAAAAGAAAATAATCACATGTAGATTTTCAGGAAAAACTACCTTGTTTTAGTATTTTCCTGGGGTTTTATGCTTAGAGTTAATGATGCTGATCTAATTTTATTCAAATTTTAGGCTTTAGTCATGCTTAATATAAGACTCAGAGTAATTTACAGTGAAGTCAAATTACCATTTAAGAAATCTTGCAACGTCAATCAATTCTACACTAATTTTTCTTTGAGTGTCTTTAATTTTCTTTGTTTTGTAAAAGCTTATTACACATAAGGCCGTGAATCGTGGAAAATCCACAAAAAAAAAAAAAAAAAAAAAAACAACGAAGAATATAAAATTTATTCACTAATCATTAAGTGAAAAAAAAACTATAAAACTTGCTTTTTTATTAAAAAAGATTTATGGTTTCTTAGCCTTTGCTTTCTTCACTATTTTCTTTTCCAGACGGGAAAGAACTATCTCAGAAGGGGCAGCCCCCTCCCCTGTGTACAGGTACGAGTCCATATTCATATTATACTGTCTAGTACCTAGAGGAGCCTTTCATCCAATCTTTCGGAATTCTAGTTAAGAGTCCTTTTTGCTTTGATGTGTTTTTTTCCTAAAATGTTTTTTTGCTGCTTGAAGTATCGATTTCTTATATATTTATTTCGTTTTGAGCTTCTCCGTCCAAAAATAATTCCTCATAAACATTCAGCACATTTCTGTTATTTATTCTACTGCCTTTATTAAAATAGTTCACCCACTTTCACTTCCTTTTTAAATGGACAGGCTTAAGAAACTATTTTATGCTTCAAAATTTTGAACCCTGTAACTGAAGCGCAAATAAGACATAAAAGACGGTTTTGAAGCCCCATAATAAAGGTTTAAGCGATGCCACCCTTTTAAACAGAATTAATAGCAGTAGCACTGATTCGCAAAAACGTGTCTTTGGGGAGGGGGGCCACAAATAATTTCCAAAACCACAATGGCTAAGCATAATAAAATGGAAAAAATTGGAACAAAGAAAAGAGACGAGGGTAACTCCAACCAGTGAAAAAAAGAAGAATAGCATGCAAAAATTTCGGTTGAGACCTCTGCTCAATCATCCTCAGTGTGAAAACGGAACTAAAGAATAAAATTTGCAGATAAATGTCCATAGAAAAAAATCAAACAAGACATACCTTAAAACAAACACTAAAATAAAATAGGCCCTTTCCAAGTAACAGTTAAAGGGTAACAACCGTTAATTGGAGTAACATAAAAAGGGCAAAAAAGCGTAGGAAAAGGGTAAAAAGGGTGGAGAAAGGGTAACAACCGTTAATAAAATAAAAGGGCTTCTTTTATTTTAGTGTTTCTTACTTTAAGGTTTGTCTTGTTTTATCTTGTCCTATGGACTTTTATTTGTATTTTTTACTCCTTACTTCCATTTTGGCAGCGAAGACGGTTGAGACTTGGTCTCGACCAAAATACTTTCATACTATTCTTCTTTGTTCACTGCCTGGGATTATCATTTTTTTTCTTCGTTACAAATTTTAATTTTGTATTTTTGAATATCTAGAGGGAGACTGGGGGGGGGGGCTTTTTAATTGTTTTTTTCAGTGATAACATCAAAAAAGGGTACATTAAAATTTAGGGGAAGGGGTAAAAAATGGGGCCAATTGATACCCCTGCTTCACAGCCTTTTTTTATTTAAATAGTTTCTCGATTTCAAACAGCTCAACAAGATAAAAGGTTAAGTTGTTTTAACCTAGTACATTGGTTTTTCTATTAGTTTAAATATAAAAAACAGCAGTCGATTTTGCGAAGCCAGAAAGACAAATTTGAACTAAAAAATAATTAATCTGAAGGAATTCTAAGCAACGGTTAAATCCTATTCAACCTTTCGCTTGATAGTATTATTATGAATTGAAAATTTGCTGGCGGGATAGAGTAGGCTATTGTTTTTATAATGAAAATTTATTTTAACAAAGCCAACAATAGACTTTGCATAATAAAACGTGTATCTAAAATCTGTGGAGCATGATTTACAATTTTTGATAACTGTTTTAATCAAAAGTTCCTTTGCTTGAATGAGACTAAGAGAGTTTCTGCGGGGACATGTCGAGATAAAAAATAAGAATTTAAAACGAAAGACTAAATGTGCAGAAATCAACCCTATATACTGTTTCGAGACTAGCTCTTCTGACTGCCCACAAAGGCTTCTTATCACTTTGCCAGAAGCTAGCTTCTTTAAGCAGCGAGAAACTAAAGTAAAAGTATGGTTAAAAAGGTAAAGGTAAAGAATACGGCAGTGGACCTTACAGTCCCTACCGGCGGTGCTGATCTCCGATTCTTGGCCCTTCAGCCAGGAAGTACAATGGGCGGGGGGGGGGGGACCATCCTGTGGTTTCGCATACCCTTCCTGTTTACCTTCCCCAGATTTCTCCACGTACCCATTCAGAGCTGGGTCGACTCTGGCTGAGCTTACAGAGTCACGCCACTGTTCCCCGTCCCAAACCAACTAATTGTGTACACTAGGATTCGAACCCTCGTCCTCTCGGACAAAGGATGCTAAATCCAGTGAACCAATCCACTTGGCTAGGACTATGGTTATTTTTTTTTAATTATGCAAAAGCCTTAAGCGGCTTTCACACTGCGTGCGGAATTTTCTATGCTAAGTGATTAAGTTACGTCACGCTATAACCTTTCACACTTAAACAAGTCCTTTCGCAATAGGCTGACGCAAAAATCCATAAAACATCATTGTCTAAAAATCACCAAAATCACCAAAAACTATTCAGAAATTAAAAATTCAGAATGGCTATGAGGTTAAGGTGTGCGACTTATGTGTCTCAAAAACCTTTAACGGAGAGTATAGGAATTTTCGCTGGTGTTTATATATTTATACTGTGACTATTAATTGAGCTCAACCAGCCAAAGCATCGTTATTCAACTAATAAGTCAATAAATATAATGCAAGTCGTGTGGGATTCTGGCCCTTCTTCGGGAACAAGAGAATTACAGGAAACCTTTGGAGGTTTTAACATTTCCTTTTCCTTAGTTTTGACACTGGAAATCAAATTTGGATGTGGTTGAGAAATATAGCAAGCAAAATAGTTGTAGTTATATAAAAAGAAAATTGACATAGAAAAAAAACAGAAAAGAAGAAACAGTTGTAGAAAATAATTGCAGTTATGAAAATATACTGACAAATATAGATAAGCTTATCATCATAGGATGTATTTGGTATCTATATTGCATAGTATTCTTACTCATTTCATGGCTTTAGATGGCTGTGCAGATGGTCCTTAAATTGAACGACTGTTTCTGTCATTTTAATTGCTTTCAAAAGTGCAGAGGGTTCAAATGACTAGGGTTCCAGACCCCTCAAGACTCCCTTTCCAGTGTGGTTAGGTTTTGTAAAACATCCAGCTTCCAGAACGGAATCGTTGGGAATTTGGATGGCAGAATCGCAGTTAATAGTTGGAGATTATTTGTTGTGGATCTAGAGGTTTTAAGAAATAATACGTCCCTTTCGAAAAGGAAGATAGTACTGGCCAAGAAACAAGACTAAGGAAGAAGAGGAAGTAAAGAGAACAAAGCTCACCTTTTCCTTAACAGCTTCTAAACTGCCCTTGTTTTCTGCCCTCAAGCTATTCACTTTTTTATCCCCTTTAGATCCAAGAGACGTTAAACTTCCGATGGAAGTATCTCCTCTCGTTCGTATTAAACTTGACGCTCTTGATTTTATAGGAGTTGGTATTCGGCTTTGAGTTTTGATAGTGTCCAAGGCAGGATTTGATAGGTACTGTTGATAAGGGTTTACCGACTTTTCAACCGTTTGGGTCCCAGTATCAACTGCGTCATTCAATATATCAGGAGTCTGAGTCGAAGCTAAAGCAACTCTTGGTGAGTCTGTTTGAATAAGAACAGAAGACGTCAACGTTCGTTTTTGTTTGATAGATAATTGACGACTCACTCGCAACTGAGCTTTGGTTCCTTCGAGCTCAATTTTGTGCTCTTCAAGCTAGAGAAAAAAAAAGATTTATAGGCAATTTGAAATAATTATAAACACATTAAAATAAGTTAAAACAAAAATATTACTGATAATGTTGACTGCGAGGTTCAGCTCATGAAGTGCCTAGACCAACGCCTAAGTTGGTGTATGTAACTGGGGAGGGGTAGAGCTTTGAAATTTTTTTTTCAAAAACCAGGCGAAATAAATTGGAAAAATGAAGTGAAAGTCAGGAGCCCAAGCTGAAACAAGTACCACGACCGACACATAAATGGGAGTATATTTATGAGGAGGGCCACAGAGTTGGGAAAAAATACCAAAACTAGGCAAAATAAATTGGAAAAATGAAGTGGGATTCAAGATTCCAAGCTAAAACAAGTACCAAGACCGACAGATAAATGGGAGTATATATCTGAAAAGGGCCACAGAGTTGGAAAAAAAAACGCCAAAACTAGGCGAAATAAATTAGAAAAATGAAGTGGGAGTCAGGATTCCAAGCTAAAACAAGTACCAAGACCGACACATAAATGGAAGTATATTTCTGAAGAGGGCCACACAGTTGGAAAAAAATACGCCAAAACTCGGCGAAATAAATTGGAAAAATGAAGTGAAAGTCAGGAGCCCAAGCTGAAACAAGTACCACGACCGACACATAAATGGGAGTATATTTATGAGGAGGGCCACAGAGTTGGGAAAAAATACCAAAACTAGGCAAAATAAATTGGAAAAATGAAGTGGGATTCAAGATTCCAAGCTAAAACAAGTACCAAGACCGACAGATAAATGGGAGTATATATCTGAAAAGGGCCACAGAGTTGGAAAAAAAAACGCCAAAACTAGGCGAAATAAATTAGAAAAATGAAGTGGGAGTCAGGATTCCAAGCTAAAACAAGTACCAAGACCGACACATAAATGGAAGTATATTTCTGAAGAGGGCCACACAGTTGGAAAAAAATACGCCAAAACTCGGCGAAATAAATTGGAAAAATGAAGTGGGAGTCAGGAGTCCAAGCTAATACAGGTACCAAGAACGATACATACATGGGAGTATATTTCTGAAGAGAGCCACAGAGTTGGAAAAAAAAAAAACAACGCCAAAACTAGGGGAAATATATTGGGAAAATGAAGTGGGAATTAAGAGCTCAAGCTAAAACAAATCAACTTGAATCTATTTGAGTGAAAACGGAGGACATTAACATTCGGCTTCGTTTGGTACACAGTCGACTACTCAGTCGAAACTGAGCTTTGATCTTTCAAGCTTAATCTTTAGCCTTTTATCTTTGAACAGCAATAACATATTACTAAGAATATAATCTCCTTATCAGGCGTCAAAACAATTATTCCTAAAAATATACATGAACACCGATTTCCTCGAAAATCAAAAAATATTTTTCTTAAGGTACAAAAACCAGTGAAAATATCTGACTATTTGAATTGGTTACGTGAAAATTTACCCTCAATATATATTTAAAAGACTGGAAAGAAAAGTTCGAAATCAAGTTTTTAAAAGGAAAAGACCTTTATGTGCACCATTGTAGGCTAGTTTTTAGCAGTACGGATTGCCAAATGTAAAAGAAGGGAACATTGGTAAAAAAAAAATCAGCAAAAAAGGGGCTAAAAAAATATGGGACCCAATAGTTTAGCAAGTGCAGCTTTCACTTGAAGGTGTAACTGTCTTTGGGAATCAACAGATAGCTAATCTTTGAATTCTTACGGACGAAAAGCGCTGTCAAATCTAAATAATTAGTTTTGCCTAATTGCTTTCATACTTCAAAATGGCAACACTGACACAAATGTGTTACTACCCTAAAGAACTTCGTAGCTTTGAAACAACCAAAAGGAAGAATTTTACAAAATCAAGGTTTTCAGATATAAATGGACATAAAATCGTTAAAAGACAGCGAACAATGTTTTATACAGTTACATAAGGTGTAAATGTCTTTGTGAATCAATAGATAACCAATCTTTTAATTTTTATGGACAAAAAGCGCTGTCAAACCTAAATAATTAGTTTTTCTCCTATTTTTTTCACAGTTCAACACGGCAACACTGACAAAAAATGTATTACTACCCTAAAGAACTTCATAACTTTGAAAGAACCTAAAAGAAAAATTTTAGAAAATCAGGGTTTTCAGGTATGAATAGACATAAATGGTTAAAAGGCAGCGAAAAATCTTTTTATTTTGTGTCTTTGGTACTTCAAGAAACAGCTAAAAATGGATTAATGATTTCTGAATATCAGATAAATGTCTATTTACTGTTGTATATAATTTGAAAAAAATGTGTATTTAAGCAACATATAGGATATAAAAGAGGGAAAAGAGGAAATAAAATGTATAGGTTTGAAGAGAATTTCTTCTCTGTGTTGCACTGGGCATGCAGATCAGAAGCGAACACCTTTCTTGGGTTTTGATATGATTCCTATCTTTAATTCTATCATAAAGTGTTTCTTTTCCTGTTACCTTCTTTTTGTGTACAATCACTACTAGACTTCTTCGAACCCAGTTGGGTCTTCAAACCCAACTAATAGTTAAAGTAGTCACATAAATAAGCGCACAAACGCTAGAAGACATGCACAACAAGACACTACGTCAACACCAGTTCGACCAGGATGAAGCTGATTAAACATCCTAGCGGATACCAGTTTTCCGTATGTGTAATCTGCACCCTCAGTCGAGAAAATTTTAGTTTCAAATTCTTCGAAATCTGTATTAAGTATTAAATAATTATTTTTCATCTTTGTTTATGTTAATCCTAATTTTTAGTGAAATATTCAAATAAATATAAAAAAAATAAAAGTGGATTGTGTTCTCTGGTGTTAAAATAATAACTACTAATAAACACTGCTCATCTTTAGTCGGGTTAGCTTCGCTATTGGGTTCGAACTCTGAGTATCTGCTGGGACAGCGGGCAGCCGATGTTCTCTTCTATATTCGCATACATACCTTCATAGAGGGTGGGGAAGACGTCTTCTCGTGGCACTAGATCAAGACATTGAAATAACCTGGCGCAAAAAGAATCCCCTTCCTCCTATATAGCTACTTAAAATAAGCAAGCATACTATGTTTATATTCAAAAGCTAGGAAGCTCTGCAGACGCAAACTTCAGCGTTCGCTGGAACGTCGAAGTTACTTGTACATAAATGGAACAGTCAAGCTATGTTCGTTTTCTTTCTTTTTTTTTCTTGGAGAGGGGTATTTTAGTTTTTGAGGAGGTTATGGAGTATAATACCGGATTTGGGCCCAGCCCAAAGCTTCTTCCCAGCTTCTTTTTTTTTAGGATAAATTAGACATAAAGCATGAGACATTAAGGCATAAAGCATTACTTAGACATATAAGTAGCAAAAAAAATATTAGGATAGACAAGATATTCGCAGAGCAGTTTTAATAAATAGACCACTAGGGGCAAAAGAGAGGCAGGGCCCTTCAGGCTGGCCTGGATGATACTATCAGATGACTTTATAACTAGGTGAACTAAATTTTAAATACTCTCTTAAAAGGTCGCGGAATTTAAAGTTTCAAAAAGAGTGGGACGAAGAACGAATGTGTGTCAGCTTGAGGTGGTTTAGCGCTGGGCAAGATTGCAGTAATTAAATGACATACGTGCTAAATGACTGAGTTTCCTTGAACACTATACTCATGGCATGATTTAGGTCTGTGATTCCCAGCGTGGGACACACGCCCCACCGGTGGGGCATGGGAATATTTTGGTGAGTGATGGGCAGGAGGTACACCGTTCGACTGACAATACTCTAGAGCCTTAATTAATAAAAAAAAAAAATCATGGAAATGACGTCACATTCACATACATTTATAAAGCAAAAACAGATACGTCATAGTATTGCAACGACGTCATTCATTGTATGACAGGTGTTTTATACAGACAAAAATTTTCATTCGCAAAAAATACAGCTAGAGGACAAATCGAAAAAAGATACCAAATTGATGGCATTTTAAACTTCCTTCAGGCGAAGACACGCAAAATTTTGGGTGAAAAAAATCTAAATATCACAATAGGGGCATCAGGATTTTAGAAATACCTAGGTGGGACAGGGCCCAAAATTGGTTGGGAACCACTGATTTTGTTTTTTCGTCACATAATATATTACTGAATTGTTTATTATCAAAATTGTCATACGCACCAGAAATTTGAGCTCTTCATTTTCATCTTTAAGTTTAACATTTTCTTCCTCAAGTTCTTGGCTTTTGGAAACTTCACCGGGCTCCAATAAACTTAATTCGCTTTGGGTCTTCTCTCTTAATCGTCCCTTCAATATCTGCAAAAGGAGATTTATCATACTATGCACAACAAAAGCATGATCAGCAGCAACTGATGTTAAAGTCTACATGCCAGGAAAATTTCAGCAATTCGCAGAAATCCAAAATTCAAGAAATTTAAATACTATTTTATAAGCTTTTTTTACTAAATACAGGATGTTTTCAGAGCTAGTAGACTACGACTTTCCTTTTGAACATAATTTTCGAATTTCTCATTTTTTTTTCTGAAGCTTTCTGTCATTAAAGGTCAAATTATAATGCAAAATTAGCAAGGGATTAAAAAGATGGTAGCCCCCTTTTATAAGGGAAAATATTTGGCTACTTTGGATGAAAAATATCTCTTTTTTTCATATAAGCTACTACGAAGATTTTAAAGGTAAGTTATAAATTAATGAATTTTGAAAACTAGACTAAGAGGCAAATTCTTCGGAGGTATTCATTGTCAACACAATATGCTTTTTAGAGATTCGGCTGCTATTGACACAGGTCGTTCCTTAATTAGAGTGTTTTCGACCATTCCTTATCCAACTTATCTGAGTTGTGTTTTCAGGCATCGGGTTTGAAGCGTTATTTGAGCACCGGGTTTGAAGCGTGTTTTGAGCATCGGGTTTGAAGCCTATTTGTGTTCGACAAAAACTGTTTTCAGGCTCTCCGTGTTCAACCCAGCAAAACTTTGAAGCGTTTTCATCGTACGAGTTCCAAGCGTGTTGAAGGGTTCCTCAAAAATTGTAACGCGCCGGAATAGCATAGTTGAACACGGGTTCTGAGAAGACATTCGCCCGTGTTGAACACGGCACTCAAAACGGTAATCTGTCCAACCTGTGTAAAACTCTGTGTTGGATGTGGGGGGCCTGAAAACAAGGCTCTGGCTAGCCTAACCTCATTGAACGTAACCTCTAGGAGATAACAACAAATACATACCCGGGTACGTGCTAGCTGAAAAGTTTATGAGCAACTAGCAAACAACGATCAACGTAAAGATAAATAAAAACGTCTGCTGTAAAAAATAACTTGTATGTAGGTCCCTGACGGTGTGTTACTTTCACTATTACTGTCCCTTTTTGTTCTCTCCATATAATTCCATACCTTTGGTAATATTGAAATGATTGAATTATTTGTTTACATACGACGTCACTTGCTCTCACGCATTCTGCATTTTCTAGGGTTATTTCAAACAGCTCTTTAATCCTGCTTATATGTCTTTGCACAACCCAATCCTCACCATATAAGAGATGTCTGGGTTTTTTTTTTTTTTTTTTTTTTTTTTTTTTTTTTTCTTAGGAGTTAGATACATTTTTGTTTTAAACATTTCGCATTAAAAGGCACCGATTTACGGTACTGGTGATCATATACTAAAGAGTCGCATGTGGAATTTCTACCAAGACCAAAACTATGTCCATTATTGTTTCAGCCATTAAAATTAGCGCTTGGCGGAGAAAATTTTTTTCTCAGAACTATATTTTCTAACTAAAAAAAAACTTTTAAGTATAAAATCAGAGGTACTTTCCCATTATATGGGCCTCTCTAAAAAGTCAAGTTTGGTTAATGCTTATGAAATAAAATAGGATGAATATATAATAGTTTAGAAACAAATTTGGGATATATATATATATATATATATATATATATATATATATATATATATATATATATATATATATATATATATCACCATCACATAGTTTATGTTTAGAGTATAAAATGTTTATTTGTACATATAATACAGTGATATGGCGAGGACAGATACATAATTCGAACTCACTCAAATAATCTAAATTGGTAACTTATATTAAGCACAATATGCAGATACACATCCGGGCATTTGACAGAACTGCTCTATTTTAATCTGCCAACTTCCAGGAATTACAGCAAATATTCAGAATTAATTTAGTTATCAAGGAAATGGGATTTTAACTAGGAAATGAACCTTTTGACATATACTTAGAATTTTAATTATTGGTTTTCACCAAGAAAAACCTACTTCCAAAGTTTACAATGCCGAGCATTAGAATTCAAGGAATTCAAAATTGGATGAAATAAATATAGCTATACCAGAAATTGGTACCACCAATAGTTCAAAAAGGTATTCGGTTTCTTAAATATGAGATGCCTAAATTACTATTAGCTGTATTACCAGACATGAGTGCGAAATACTGCAGCAAAACAAAAACAAAGCAGATGAGAACGGATCAAATCCTTACGAGGGGGAGGGCACCAAACCCTTTTTTAAGAAAAGTGAGGCCAAACTAGGATTAGGATGCATTTTTCGGTCACTATAGTTCAGTTTTTCCAGGAGGGTCATTCGGCCACAAAGAAGAAAGGATCCCTGCGGGCATGGAGATACACCGATAACTACAACCAGGTATCATATTACAACTGACATTGGTACATAGCAACCTGAAGAGAATCCTTTCCTTCATCCATGAAAGGAAGGATTCACCCCAGATAAAAAAAACAAAACAAAAAAAAAACAAGAAGATTATAGCAGGGTTGCCAACTGCTGAAGTTTGAAAAGAGCGCAGATCAAGGCAAAAAAAGAGTAATTTATGCTCAAAAAGTGTGCAAGTAAAAAATTTTGCGCATCTCCTCTGAGATAAAAAAAAGTGCACTTATGTAGAAAGCGGTAAATACGTAACCTTACCCAACCTAGGTACCTTTTATTCCCCATAAACCCCCCCCCCAAAAAAAAACAAGTTTAAATATAGTTCCCGAAGTGAGAAACCCTTTGTAATGCCTTGGGTTAAATGCACTTTTGACAAAGTAGCCAACTACTGACGTTTAAAGCGAATGAAAACTGGCGCCCAAAAAGAATGATTTTCACTTTTTCGCATCCCCTCTGAAGTAAAAAAGAGTGCATTTCACACGAAAAGTGTGCAAGTTGGCAACCCTGGATTATAGCCTAGCGATTTACTTGTTTTTGCATTTTGACCTTTTCCCTCCACAAAGAAAAGATTAACCTGAATCGTCAAATAAACAAACCAAACATAGAATAAAATTCCTCCCGTCCAACCAAGAAAGTAAATGTATCGCATCAAGCTTTGATCAACTTCGCAAACAAAAGGAGCTGCGGGAGCAACTTTTTGTTTGCTCCCGCATCGATTAAACGCTCTGATTGTCTCAACACTTTGAAGACGGTAAGTCCGGAAGAGAATGTTTCCTTTATAAAGAATGATGACATAGACTCTCTCAAATATGCTAAAAAAAAGATCCTACCGCGTCATTGCTGGCGCAATTTCTGCTTAAAACCAAGTTTGTTCTCTGTTTATGACACCAAAGTACTTTAATTACTTTTAAAATACAACATTTGTATAAGCTAATTCTGTATTACTTTGACCAGAAACATAAACATACCACAATCTTTGTTGTTATTTCTAATACCCGAGCCACACCATAGCTACATGTCGATAAAACCTTAGACCTTAGATCCGCCTTGGGCTCCTGAGGCACCCAGGGCATCGAACATAAAGCAACATAAAGCCACTTTACTTTGCTTCAAAGCATAAGCTATATTAAATGTTTCCGATAAGAAAAAAAAAAGCTCGAATTTGTCGGCCACGAGCACATTTGTAGCCCTTCATCACTGAACATGAACATGCATTACGATCCCTGCTTACCATTCACTGCCCGTTTTAATAGATCTTCAAAAAATGCAACTCAACATCTTGATCGTCGAGGTCAACGATCTAAAATGTCATGTTTTTAGTCTCCTTAGAAGCAAGTACTCGCCTACTAAATTCCAAGGGAATCCGGAAACTGACTTTAATACAGAAGATACGTGAAAATACATTCATCCTGTTCCCTTAGAACAAATCAGTTGACTCAATAGGTTTCAAAAAGAGACCAGTGGTTTTGTACTAAAGTCAGTGACGTGGAATATGCCCACGAAAATCGTCAATCTTATTTTAATTTGCCCAACATGATTACCCCATAAATTTGAAACCGATTGGTTGAAAATAAAATCCTGCAAACTCTCCCACTCGAAAGGTGACGGCGGGGAGTGGAGGTTTTAAAGGGGCTATGTGCCATATGTATGCCTTTAATGAAGCACATTGAAAATTCTTGTATTGTTCTGATCCATTCAAGGTGATATATAAGCTGCTGCTAATACGTTGGCAGGGGATGAGTGGGGTTGTTAGAGTGGCCACGAAACCATTGCGTCTTAAGTAATATAGATTTAAAACCCTTCCGAGTTTTTTATTTAAATAAGGTGAAATACGACTGTCTTCCTGCTAAAAAGTTGACGATTGGACTGGTATTTTTCTTATTTTTTTGACAGGGGTATTGGGCCCATTTTGGTCGTCCGACAATAGACTTTAAAATCTTAGATGATTCCAATTAAAGGAAGGTGTAAAATGCCTATCGTTGTGCTAAAGAGGAGGCAAGCGAATAGGAGGGAATTATGGATCACTTGAAGGATAGAAAATCCTAGGGTGATTCTGGGTCAGAAAAGGTGCAACATCTCGCAAATCAAACTGATTGGAAATCACTGAATGATTCTGATTCAGCAAGGTGCAGCATGCCGACTTTTCTGCTAGAAAGCTGATGGTAAGACAGGTAGGAGGGTATTGAAGGTTCTCTGACACTTGGTTCTTCAATCACACCAACTGTTCTTTCTTGATTCCAGTTCAAGAACGGGTGAGAGGTTGCTGAGAGATTGGCGGTAAAGGAGACAGGGGGACGTTGAGCGAGCTATGGATCCACTTTATGTCTCGAACTATGTAGACTGGAAATTTCTGCATGGTTTTGCTTAAACAAATCGCAACGCATCTGCCTCTGCAAAAAAAAAAAAATGGCAGACAGAGGTCCAAGTGAGGAGCACTACCCACATTGTGTATTGCTTATAGCCTATTTGTACTTGGAACAGGACTAGCTATTTTCTATTTCATTTGGAAGCTGAATTCAAATGTTTATAAATTGAATAATATTCATTGAAAATCTTTACGCAGTTTAGGTTTGAACAAGGTGCTACATGCCTAACTTTTTACTAAAAAGCTGGCAGTGAAGTAGGTGTAGAGGCTATGGACCTACTTTGGTTCATCATACAGATTGAAAATCCTTGTGCGGTTCCGGTTCAAATAAGATGAAGCCTTCTTACGTAGTGAGGGGCAGGGAGGCAGGGACCCCTGGCCAATTTAGACTTTTCAATCATATAGATTGAAAATATTTGCATTACTCTGGTACAAATAAGGTACAACAAGGTTATGCAATCTTAAAATAGAAAAAAGAATCAGCTTAAAATCTTTTAATCTTCGTAGTCTAAGAATATAATGATATTTGATGCAATTCATCCTACGCTATTTAATATTGACGATGGCTACGAGCACGTTAGCCCAATTGCATGCTTAAAGAGTGTCACAAAATACTGCAATCGTCGTATAAAAAGAATCACAAACCTGTGTCATGGCTACGAAATAACCTTCAAAATGGAATCCCTATTCAATGTATTTTTAAACATGGAAACAAACCATCAGTGGTTATTCATCAAGACGACGAAACGAATAAAAAAACTCTTTCATTATCAGTTATTTAGAACAACATGAAACAGTTGATGCGCGGCGTTGCACAGCCCAAAACTGATAGGAACAGAAACATGGAAGCAAAAAAGGCAGCAACAGAAAGTACGAACCCTCCTCCTGCAGGCAGCAGAGTAGGATATATAATCCAATGGGTTCTAAACGCGCACTAGTCTTATTTGAAATTATTTTGGCCACATGGTTGAAATCTTCGGGGGAGCGGCGTCACAAGATTTTGTGGTACTTGTGTATTTTCCCCAACACACTCAAAAAGTTTGCTTTGCTTGATCTGAATAAAACTGGTTTGGTACATATGTAGAAAGCGGTAAATACGTAACCTTACCCTACCTAGGTACCTTTTATTCCCCATAAACCAAAAAAAAAACAAAGTTTAAATATAGTTCCCGGAGTGAGAAACCCTTTGTAATGCCTATCTTTATACAGCGTCTCATATAAGTACCGGGTAATGCGTATCTGTTTTTGCAATACACTTACCGCTTTCTCCATAAGTACCACCGGTTTTTCTCTCGTATTCGGTTATAACTAGCTTACTGTTTCGTGAAATAAACTACTATGCAGGTAAATTTTAATTAGGTAGTTAGGTTAGGTATTTAATATGATGCATTATGAGCCCTTCCATAATTCTTTGTTGTAGTTTCCATAATTTTGTTGCTAAAATATTATATTTTCATCATATTTTTGGTATATTTCATTATGATTAACCTAACTCCTGGACTCCTGGTCTCCTGGACTCCAGTCTCCTGGACTTGGATTATGCTGATGATTTAAGCATCCTAGATGAAAGTGTGAGCAAAATGAATGAAGTTTTAGAGGTTTTGCGAGTTCAGGGTGCTAGTATTGGTTTGAAAATTAATGTTAGGAAGACCAAGTCACTAAGGCTAGGAATAAGTGAAGATGAAAAGGTGACGTTGGGTAATGAAAAGATTGATCAGGTGGGCAGTTTCACTTACCTTGGTAGTATTATTAGTAAAGATGGTGGGAGTAGTGAAGATGTTAAAAATAGAATAGCCAAGGCTCAGGGTGTTTTTTCACAGTTAAAAAAAGTGTGGAAGAATAGGAAGATAAGTCTGCAAACCAAGATTAGAATATTATAAGCTACAGTGATGAAAGTGGTCAAATATGGCTCTGAAGGATGGACGCTACGAAAAGAGGATGAAGATTTGCTATATGTTTTCCAGAGAAATTGCTTAAGGATTGTTCTGGGTACCCGGCTGACTGACCGTATTTCAAACAATAGGCTATACGAAAAATTTGGTTCAATACCGCTTTCTAGGTCTATAATGAAAGAAAGGTTGAGGTGGTTAGGGCATGTTGTTCGGATGAAGGAAGACAGATTGCCGAAGATTGTTCTTTTCGGCCAACCATCTAGGGCTAAACGGAAAGCAGGTCGTCCCCGTCTGGGTTGGGAGGACGTCATAAAGAAAGATTTAAAGGAAATGGGAACTTCGTGGGCGGATGTAAAAAGGGAGGCTTTGAATAGATTGGGGTGGAGGAGGAGCGTGCGTAGCTGTGTTGGCCTCAGGCGGCTTGGTGCTGCGATGAGTTGTTAGTAGTAGTAGTATTAACCTAACTTCACTTCTTGAGCGTGTTCGGGATAATACACAAGTACCAATTTTGTCTTCCGGACTATCCTGAAACCCCAAAATTACAATCTAAAAAATTTTGTCAAGGTTACTTCGGGTCAACTCTTCAAAAATGCTTATTTTCCCCACGTGTTTAAAGTAGAATAGAGGCTAAACTTTATAGTCTACCTACACACCCCAAAATCGGTCAAAAGCATTCCCCCCTCGGAAAAGAATTACTTTTTTCACATTCCTTTCTCCCCGCGAAAGACCATCTCATCGCTCTCAGACCTGACAGCATCTATGTAGGCTACTGAATCATAATCCAATTATTGCTTCTGACGCAAGCAAGCTGCGGTGCTGGCAAAAATACTTAGATTATTCCAGTAGGCTAATCTTAATTCACAACGCTTAGTGACTTTGACCACTCGTGCAGTCTCCAATCCCAGGCCAAAGCACAATGAGCGAAATTTACAAAATTGTTTCTCACAAATTAAAATCTAATCACCAGAGAGTGACCAGTACGATGATCATGTAGTAGATCAAAATTGGAAAAATTTTCCTCATTAAGAGCAACGCCCTGACAATGGGACGACATCTGTTACTTCAGACCCTAAAAAAAATACGAAGAAAACGAGCAAAACTTAACATGTACCGTTTATAGCAAATCAAGCAGTCCGTAGCGAAATGTGAAACGGTTTAACAATTAAAAAGCGGAAATTGCCTTCTTTTTTATAAGCAGAGCGAAACCATTTAATAGGGCAGAAGTTTGGATTTAAAGTTAAAAACATGAACAAAAACAAATTATCAAATGTTTGATTAAAAGATCGTGAAAAACTAAGTTTTTTTTATTAACAATCAAAGAATGAGAAAGCAAAAACAGCAAGCTAAGTATATTTCTCCCATAATATTGGAAAGTAATTTTCTTTTGTTTTTAAGCCAAGTCGTAAGACTGGCCAATTGTCGGTTTTAGTCTAAGAATTTTGCCGGTACTTTTGTCTTCAAAAAGTTTGAAGGTGAATTTACTTGAATATTATTAAAAGTTGGTTCAACGTTTTCTTTTAATACATTGGTTAATTTTTTTTTTATTATTATTGTTAGTGGTTTGGCCTATGATTGGTTTTGTCCGGTTTCTCTAATACCCCACCAAAAGATGTTTTATTTGTGTTTTGGATCCGACATGGTAAGTCGCGTTACGTTTTTTTCTTTTTCTTTTTGTTTTATATATTTTTTTGATTGTCTTTTAATTTAGTATGCTCGAACATTTGTTGAGTGTCCTCGCTGCCTGGCAAGTTTATATATTTAGTTGTGCTTTATTTTGAAGATTAAAACCTTGAACCTTGAATCTTATGTTCACCACACTCAAGATCTTGTATGACGAACATGAGTCAATAACCGGTTCTCATGGTTTTTATACCAGACAATATTAGCTTCAGCTCGGTGGGAAACTACATTGTAGCTATATTTAAATTAAATATTTAGTTGGTATTTTGGTTAGGTTAGATTACGTATTTCATATAATGCGGTCTGGGCAGCCCCCCTTCCATAATTCTTTGTTGCAGTTTTCATAATTTTGTTAATAGAGTATTATATTTTCATCATATTTTGTATTATTTCATTAGCGTTAACCAAACTTCACCTTTCGACAGAACTTCAGTGGGGTGGCTATAAGACACAAGTACCATTTTGCCTAACTGACATAATAAAGGACGTTTATTTCAGGGCATAGCGAGTTGAATTAAGAACATTTTTAATTTAAACAATAACCGATATTAGAAAACGTAAATTTGGAACATAGACAGAAAGCATTTCTGCAATACATTAAATTATTGACAAAATACTTTTAATTTTATTAAAGCCACAAGAAGATCGAAAATACAAGATAGAAAACTCCCAACAACTAAATCAAGGGCGCCCAGTTTGAAGAAGGGATACACTATGTTTGGAATCGCTTTTTTGCTTGATAAACCCACTCTTTCTCAATTTACATGATTTAAGAAGGGGGGGGGGGCACTCAAAAAAGTGTCCTCCGGATGATCTACCAAATGTAATCTACAAAAATACAAAATTTATATTTCTCCTGAAAAGGATTCGTTTTTTAAGGGGGCGATAATCGTGTCGAACAAGAACTCTTAGAATGCCACGAATTGGGGCTCGTTCACCCAATCAAGTTCTTGTTTGCTTCTACGTGGCAAAAAAATGCATTTCGTTGCGGGGAATGCGACAAAGTATATTTTAGGCCATTTTATGCTGCAAACAATAATTCTGGCTGAAGCCTCAGAGGTGCATATTTCGACACACATTTTCTAATTTTATGTAAGAGATTCTTCAAATTAGTATCGAGAGTACGGGGGATTTACTTTATAACCTCCTATTGTATGGAGAAATATACCTGGATTAAGTGTGAAATATATATGCTCTGAAGAGGGGGTGGGCAACTCTTCAAACAAGTTCGAAAAAACGCAGTTTTTTTTATTTAGACATTTTAGGAGCAACTGTAAAAATCTGGATAATGGAGGGGAAGCTACGGCCTCTATGACATTCCTCTTGCATATATGCTTGCAGAGGTGGTTTTAGGAGGGCAGAGGGGCACTTGCCTCACGCGCAGAAATTTCAGAGGCGCATAATTTCAAATAAATAATCTAACATTTATAATCATATTGAATTTTTTTAATTTAATTTTTATCAAAACAAAGTATAGAGCGCAGTTAGAAGTAACTATAGCCTAAGCAAATTGAATCCGAAATTTTCATTTTTCCCATATCTCTACCACCATTTCCTGAGAGTAGAAGTAGCCTAAGCAGACCATATTTAATTACTTTTAATGTTTTTGTGATATTTGTATTTAAATTTTATTAATAAAAGATAATTGTGTTAAAATTTTACCTGGCAGTTTTTAAGAGACAGGGGGGGGGGGGCTAATCAAGGTTTTGCCCCGTCGTTTTAAGTTTTAAGGTCGTTGTTTACTTATGGTTTACTTTTGGGTCATAATATCATAGATATAACCAACGTTAAAAATCATGTAGCACCGAAGCATTTTTCTTTTTGCGAACTGAAATCAAATGCGGCCTTTTTATATAGAAATGGTTCTCCGCCCCCCCCCCCTTCCCACAGAAGCCGTTTGGAATACTACTTAAACTTATTTTTGTATAAAAATGCCAGCCTGAAATTGTGAGAGTAAGTTAATTTATTATTACAAAACTTAAATACTGATTAAACTCTTATTTTTGCAGGTCAATACTTTCACATGAAAAAAACACTGATGCATGGAAACACAGAAAGCATGGATTTTTAAATCCTAAATTGTTTATAAGCAACAATTTGCTCACAAAGAGGTATATATTTTGAATTCATACTGATTTTAACCATTGTTAGAAACACAAAATAATCTTTATAGTCAATAATAAAGGGAATCTATTATATAAATAATAAATAATATTATATATAATAATAAAGGGAATATTAGGAGAGAAATAGGAACACTGGTGATAGAAAGCACTCAGCCAGGTTTAATTACAGCAAAGGAATTGATGCCTATCAAATGATTTTTATGAGGGAATTCCGGCAATTGCTTTTTTTTTACCATAATTATATCCCGTAACGTTCGATCGGAACAAATTTTAAAAAGTATATCATTTCTATCACCTGGTTCTGATAATCAAATGACAAAAAGAAAATGACTCGTCCAAAAGTTTCATAGAGCAATTTAACAAAAGTGAGGAGCAGTGTTGCCACCTTTAAGGATTTGCCCTTTTTGCGGGAATTTCCATGACTTCTTTCTATAAAAGAATAGGAGAATTTTATGGATGATTAAGATATTTAAAACATTGTATGTATTTTTTAAGCGGTTGTAAAGAAATTTTCAAAACATGCAATCAATTATATCCTATGCAGGGCCATATCCAGGATTTTTTTGGTGCGGGGGGGGGGGGGGGGGTACAAAATATTTTTTCGGGGGAAGGGGGTTACAAAAAAACTTAAAAAAACCGCATTAAAAATTTCTTTATTGTTTATATTCATTTTTGTTACGTTTTTACGAGTCGGACAAACATTTCGGGGGGGGGGGGGGTCAACCCCCCTGATCCCCCTGGACACGGCCTTGATCCTAGGTCTCCGGTTTTCTGAAAGACAAAAAAAAAGAACCGAAGCATATCTTTATCGAATCTTAAGCCACTTGGTAACTTGCAATAAAATACAGATTCCTGATACAGGTGTATCAGCAATTTTTTTTGGAACAGCTAAGCGTATCACGATGAAACTTCTGGGGCATCTACCTGCTACTACTGCTATTAATACTACTACTACTACTAATTCAACACTATTATTAATTCTACTGCTCCTACTGCGACCTCTGCTACTATTAAACTAGCACTATTAAGGCTACGCGTATCAAGTTGAAAATTTGACAGAATGAGGTATTTGAGGTGGAACTTGAACTAAATCAAAAGACACTATGTGCATGCAGATTTTCAAAATGGCATATCTCAAAAAAGGATTTGTGTATTAAGTTAGAGCTTTCAGATTCAGAGAGTGCTTAAAGGGAAAGTTAATTCACCAAAAGGAAATATATGCACGCTCAGGCCTGGATTTACCCCTAGGTCCCTAAGCCCGGACCTAGAGGCGCATAATGCTAGCGGGAGCAATAAATTATCACTGAGTAATTTTTTCCTGACAAAAACTGGACTGATGTGGTTTATCGTCGCCAGGTGCACTCTGCCGCCAAGCTGCCTATTCACAGAAAAGTGACTTTAAAACAACACAGGAATTCCAGGGTCACTTATAAACTGTCAGATGTCCCCCAAGAATGGTAGCTGATAGTTCGGTATTACCCCTCTCTTTCATCACTTTTCGCTGATCAGTTGTGTTCTGTTAACACACAGTTACATGGTTACATGGCTACACACAGTTAGAGTTACATGGGGGTTCAGTTAGACGGGGGTTTAGTTAAATGGGGTTGAGTTGCACGGGGGTTGAGTTGCATGAGGGTTCAGTTAAAGGGGGTTCAGTTGCACGGGGGGTTAGGTTATACGGGGGTTCAGTTACATGGGGGTTCAGTTACACGGGGGTTTAGTTCAATGGGGTTGAGTTGCACGAGGGTTCAGTTAAAAGGGGTTCAGTTGCATGAGGATTCAGTAGCACGAGGGTTCAGTGGCACGGGGGGGCAGTTGTACGGGGGTTCAGTTGCTTGGGGTTCAGTTACATGGGGGTTCAGTTACAATGGAACCGTCTGAAATTTCTTTTTCTCTGCTTGGATTCAATTAAATTGCGAATCAGCTTTGTCAGTCTTACGCAAGCTTTGATGGTAAAAGTAATAGTTAGGTTAGGTTAAATTACGTTATAAATCTCGGAAATAGGTTAAGAACTTAATCTAACCTAACCTGTCACTATCAAACCTAAAAAAGTTGACTGGCAACGCCGACTAAATCCAAGGAGAAGCCAATCTAAAACCAAAAACCTAATCTAACCTAAATAAAAATAACCTAAAAAAAAATAAAAGTTATAGTTAGGTTAGGTTAAATTAGTTTATCAATCTCAGAAATGGGTTAAAAACCTAATCTAACCCAACCTAACCTAACCTGTAACCATCAAAACTGAAAAAGTTGACTGGCAACGCTGACTAAATCCAAGGAGAAAAAAAAGTATTTCGGACATTCACCCGCGAATGTCGACATTCACCG
The DNA here is from genome assembly GCF_049724085.1 of Artemia sp. Qi Xiang Cuo. Lineage (NCBI taxonomy): Eukaryota > Metazoa > Arthropoda > Branchiopoda > Anostraca > Artemiidae > Artemia > Artemia sp. Qi Xiang Cuo. The sequence goes on along the minus strand of NC_142798.1, from coordinate 81,212,001 downwards.
ATTTCAGACATTCACGGTAACAAAGACAACAAATAACGCTATTTTAGGAGATGCCCATGACTCTTCTGAGTGGGCAGAATAAAGCTAATATAGATAGAACGAATAAAGAGAGAAGAACGACAGAAATATTCAATTCTGTACATTCTGCCCAAAAGAAAGTTCCTGTTGTCATTCGCAGTTGACTGATCTAAGTTCATTTCAATCCCACCCTCAAGAGAAGTTTGATTTCGTTTTCTTTTCAGTGAGTCGTCAATTTTTGTGTGTTAGTTCTGAAAATTGGATCCAAGGTAAACAAGGGCAGACGTTACTGTACTTGTGACTGGAGTCGTCAAGGCTCTACCAGAAATTAAGATCCATTAAGATCCATAAGATTCACTCGTTTTTTCTGGGCTGGTGCGTCACATTAACAAACCAAATTCAACAGTTGTCGGATTCTTGGGCCTTGGTTCCTAACCTGGGGCGCAGGCCCCACCGTTGGGCCCTAGCAATATTTTGGTGGGTCATGGGCAGGATGCGCACCCTTCGACTGACTATTCTTTAGAGAGCCTAAGTTTTGAAAATTATTTTTCATGTGAATGACGTCAAATTCGAATGCATTTAAAGAACAAAAGAGATGTATGATAGTATTGTAATGACGTTATACTTTGTTTAAAAGGTTTTTTATTCAGACAAAATTTTTCACTAGTATAAAACATGCCTAGAGGACGACCCCAAAAAAAGATACCAAGTCAGTGGCCTTTTGAGCTTCCTTCCGGCGATTACACGTAAAATTTTTATTTAAACTTCACAAGAGGGGCGTCAGAAAAAAAAACAAAAAAACAAGTGCAATAAATCAAATTTTCTAGCAACTTCATAATCCCCCTAAAGGTCTATTAGCTTCAGAATCCAGCTGGTCATATAGCTTGTGGCAGCAATTTTTTAATGAAGTAGCATCATCCCTTCATTTATGCGAATAGCATGGATGGTTGCTCCATTTTTTCATCGATTTTTTCCCTACTAACTTGTTTTACGATTTTTTGTAAATGCCACAAATTTTGTTTTTGTCTGAAAAATCAACCTGGAAATAGTCTAGCACATTTTTCTCAAAACTACCAGTAACTAAAACCCAGACTGTATCTTGGTATTCAAGGTGTGTGGTCGCACAGTCTACATTTAAATATATACCTTGACACTGAGTGAAAGGGAACAGGAGATACCCCCTCTTCAAGAGCAGCTTTCTAATGTACTCTAATGCTTGGAAATATCACACCACAGTGTTCACAAGACTGTAAAAGTCAGGTATTAAAACAAATTCATGAATATTTTATTTATTTTTTTAATATCCCTTTGCACTGCTAAAATTTAGCATTATTTCAAACACGTTCCCATTTGTGATGAAAAAGGCAGTGTGGTCATTACTTAAACCATTAGATCAAGCATCAGGGGTCCGATAAAAATAATCTCCCCCTCCTCTTATTTTATTTACACATCAGAGCAATAGCTGGCACTCCTAAAGACATTTTTAGAATCAACATGTTAAAAGGCACAAAGAAATTCCGAATTTTATCATTTATTCTGCAATTGACGAATGAGCATTAAGTTAGATTTTAAAAGAATCGAAATGTCAATTCAGTAATCGGATTTTACGTCGCTGGCTCCGTTAGAAAAATATAGTTATGCGAGTGGATATTCGGTTTAAATCTTTTTATAATCAGAATTGAAAAAACTCGTTTATGGCCCTATTATGCTTGAAATAAACAAGAGCTTCTTGTTTATATGCTTCTAAAAATGCACGGCGAAAATACCTAGCAATTTCACGTGGCAATTTAACGGTTTTAATTTGGGCAAAATTAATGTTTTCTCGTCAAGTATTTCCTTAATATGACAAAAGAACAAGACTTACAGAATATTCCATCATCTTTTTTAGAAGCATTCTCTGCAAATCCACAAGACTCCTTTCTCTAATCACAGACAGTATATCTTCATTGCTCACACCGAGGTTTTCCTCGTCTATACGTTGACTAGAAACAAGCTCGGCAAGATTAAGCTGAGCTGTACTTCGCACCAATTTCTTTGGAAATATCGGCGAACCGTTCACTGTCACAGATATTTCATCTACACGTTTGTGTACTACTGAATCTGTTTTCAACTTAGTTGATTTCTCACTACTCTCACCTAAATTATCCAGCTTTTCTAAAGCTAATTTCACTTCTTCCTGAGCACATAATAACTTATCTTGAGTGAATTTCAATTCCTTTTCAACTGTTAACTTAGCGTTTTGTATTGCTTTGAGTTCACTTTCCGCCTTTGAATATGCGTATGAGTAATAATCCCTATCCTTTTTTGTAGATTCTAATTCTAAAAGTGCGGTCTGCAGCCGAGATTCCGTTTCGGTAATCCGTTCAATTAGGTCACGTTTCGTATCATAGCTTGACTGTGTTCCATTTGTCACATTCCTCCCGTAACTGTCATCACTAGCATTTAGACTAAGCCTATATCGTTCCTTGGAAGTACTTCGAAGATCACCTTTCCCACCAAAAGTATCTAAATCATGCTTCATTTGTACCCCCTTATTTTCTATGGCGTCCAATAGCGCCCATAACTCATCCTTTTCATCAATGGGACTTGTCGATTTTCGGGAAAACCGGTTAGGGGAAGGGAATTCCTCACGACGGATTCTGGTGCGAAGTCTTTCAAGCTGATGTTTAAGCTCATGACCGTGAGGTGTTATATTTTGCACCATAGCAGAGTGACTCTGGGAATAGTCAAGCCACCGACTAGATCTTGGACTGGCAGCTGATGTAGATCCACTTGACTCTTTAGCTTCTGAATTGAAACCCGAATCTGCAACCCCAGGTACACCACTACTAGTTGTCGCTGTTTCCCTAAAAAAAAAACAGATACAGACTTATTAACTGAATAGACGCAAGATAATTTAATTTAAATCATTGCGACACGCGAGTAGGCAAACAGCTGCCATGCAGCTGCTGCATGATTGCATACAGCTACGTGCAGCTGCATATGATTTATATGCAACAAACTTTGGTGAGAACTTCAGCAAAATAAAGAAAGCCAGGGGCACCCGCTCTTCGAAACCTGGCGTGCATTTCGGAGCGCTACTTATCCCTTGCTTGGTACCACACTGGTACCACACTGTACCATAATTCCGCCATAATGTACTTCTTCGTGCAATGCACAGTGTACTTCGTGCCACGCTTGGAGCACGTCACCAAGGGTACACGATTTTCAGACAACCCCTGTAAAGAGACCACTGGAAATAAACTTTAGGAAATTGTTACGCCTGGTATAAAAAAAATAGAATAATATCATTAAGGACCAGAGTTGATATTTTCCAGACCAAATGACAGCATATAAAAAATACAACGGAAACCGTGTAGATGATTTCGGAGACCACACTGCATTTCCATGAAGATGAATAAAATTTCAAATAGGGATACAAATACTTTTAATAGACAGTGTTTCACAAACAGTGATAGAAACTCACAAAAATACCAGATATTTCGGTCACATATGCAGTGACCGTCATTGTCATCAGTAGTTTTACTACTGATGACGGTCACTGCATATGTGACCGAAATATCTGGTATTTTCTGTGAATTTCTATCACTGTCTATTAAAAGGATTTGTATCCCTATTTGAACTTTTATTTAAAAAGGAAATAGTGTTATATAAATATACAAGGTTAAGGCTGAGAACCTTTAAAACATACAAAAAGGCCGCGCACCCTTTTCTCAACAGCTCTCTGATTTAGTCCGGAGACAATGGATAATACGACAAATAAGAAGAGCTGTTCACTGTTCAGCTCTTCAGCTGTTCACTGACACAAACTGTGTCAGTGAACTGAAAAGTATTCCATAAATAATTGAAGATATAAAAAATTTATGAGATAAATTTCTAAGAGAAAGCAATATTTCAAAACTATAAACCCAAGGTTTTTATGTCATAAAGGACGTACACAGGGAATGGGGGGGGAGGTCTTAGGCCCCATTCCAAAAAGATTCTAGATTTTCTTCGATCCTGGACACTTCTTATTCAAATTATCAAGTAAACCTTGTCCTTTATTCTCCCCCTCCCTAAAAAAGACCTCTTACATCCCCACTGAAATAATTTCATAAGTAATTTTTGCCCATAGAGCAAGCCCACCCCAATAGAACATTCAAGTCTTCTTTTTTTCGATTAGATATCTTTGAACTTTTAAAATAATGAAAACAAATATTGAAAAAACGTGCATGGTTATAAAGCTTAAAATGATTCTAATATAAATTTCCCTTTTAGTTTCCAAAGTACTGTTGGTATAAGATAAATAAATTTATAAACATAAAAATAAGAAAAAAAAAATTAAAACAGATATCTGACAAACAAAAATATGGCACAGATTCTTACAGTATTTTTTGAAGAAACATCATATTATATTATGTTTTATATTATCTTCTATTTTATGATTTTTTTTTTTAGAACCATCAAGGCTTTGGCTTATTTCACGAATCTACTGCAAAAGCTTTCAATTAAAATCAAAAGGTGAAACCATTGGCCTATTCTAAGAATTTACTAACAAGCTGTCAAGCCTTCATCAACAAAGTTGACATAAGTAGAATATGTTTTAACTTTTATTATTTCAAGAGAACATAATAAAAAGTTTCCCAAAAGTCTGGCAAATCTAAGTGAGAATCTAAACTCCATGTGGCGTTACCAACAAGGTCATTCTAATAAAATAATATTGTTAATATTCTAATAAACAATAGTTAGGAGGGACTAAAGTGACAATCTGATGATTTAGGGAATTTCGGGCTGTAAGAGAAAGTTTTTTGTAAAGAACATGTCTCTTTTATTGTATGTATATGTTACCGTGAATGTCCGAAATTTGGTTAATGTCGACATTTACCGGGGAATGTCCAAAATTCCTTTTTCTCTGCTTGGATTCAATTAGCATCGCGAATCAGCTTTTTCAGTCCTGTCCAAGCTTTGAAGGTAAAAGTTAAAGTTAGCTTAGATTATTTTAGTTTAGGCTAGGTAAAATTTGGTTACAAATATCAGAAATGGGTTAAGAATCTAACCCAACCTAACCAAGTCTAACCTAACCCGTCATCATCAAACTTTACATTAAACTGAAAAAGTTGAGTAGCAACACTGACTAAATCCAAGGAGAAACAAAATGTATTTCGGACATTCACTGGTCAATGTCGAGATTCACCAAAGTCGGACATTCACGGTAACATATATATTGGATTAACGATACTTCTTGACTGAGTTCAATCTCAACAGCTGACAGCTCAACAGCTCAAAAGCAACAGCTGAGTTCAATCTCTGGGTCCCATTTTACCAAGCTGCGATCAAACCCACTGCACAGCCACATGACATGTGACAAAAAGGATGCACAACTTCAAAATTTAATTGATGGATTACTGAGTACCACCTTCTATTTGTAAACCTTAGTAATAAAACTACAAATGCAAGAAAGTTAATAAAATAATCGTGAAGTTTATAAATTAACTCTCGCCAAATAATATTTACGGAAAACTACATGAAATATTTATTGCGAAAGTTGCATCGTTATTGCGAAAGTTGCAAAAAGTTGCGAAAGTTGCAAAGCATTTTGTATTAAAAGTAAAATCTACGCCAAAGAAAAATGTCATGACAGCTATATATGCCAACTATATATGCAAATTATATACAAACTAGACATATGAACACCCACGGTAAAAATGAATAAAATAAATGAAAAATAAAAGATTCATTACCTTCAGGAAAATGGCAAAAATTTGACCCCATAACAAATAATAACCAGTGACTAACTAATGATTATTTGGCTAATACTCCAACACATCTCCACGCATGGTAAGTCAAAAGGCGGAAACGACCTTCGACAATTTTAACCACACTCAAACCTCACAGATTCAAAGGAATTTCAAAATAATTATTAAATATTGAAACTAATCCTCTTCATTGTGGGGTACACATCCAAATGACACCATCCAAAAAAATAGCAGATAAAAAAAAAACTAAAATCCTGCAGAGAAATACTGAAGATGCGGTATACTGACTGCTTGTTGATACAGTTGCGGACTATCAAATTTTCCCTGAATAATCATGCTTTAGGCAATATGAGGTTATTAGTGGTTTCAACTTGAGCAAATAATTGCTGGACAGCTAATAAACTATAAAGATAATTAGACAACGGTTTTACTGTCTGCCTTGCTGTCACCAAAACCAAAGGAAACTTAACCAGAATTACAGGCTTGAACAGATAGCCTGTTGGAGGAGCAGTAGGCTGGACAGAAACTTTTCAAAATATACAAAAAATTATAAATTCACAGGGTTTTCATTCCTAGACAGGGTAGTGCTCTGCAGTGGAGGATACCAGTTTTATACCCTCTTCCTTCCATGCATAAAATATAAAAAATAATCCCTATCCACTTCCCTAAAATGAAGGCACTGGATACGTATCTGCATAAAGATGTTTATAAAGATAAAAATAAAAGTTAGACCCGAAAAACGAAACTGATCTGCTTAAATATTTGAATAACTAATAACTCATGTTTGTTGACCTATCATTGTTAATAGTTCATAATTTATTTTTATTTGAATTGTCCATCGTTATTTATTAACAAGAAGCAGAAAATTTGGCACTTATTGCTGGGAAAATACTTTTGAAATAAAAACTTGTCAAAACTAAAATATAGTTTTGTTTTTTGGTGTTTTTTTCTTTCAGCCTCAGATTGAGTCTTAAGTGCCACTCAGTCCATAGAGAGGGATATGCAAAAAAGTATATTTTTAGGTTGATATACCTTCTATAAGAATTTTTGGATATTTTACCATTTATCAAATATTTTTTAGTGAAAGGATCACTGTCTGTCGTTGTTGGCGTGATGACTGCCTATTCCCCTCGTGGATGAAAATTGTCCTACCCTTATAAATGCAGCTGAAATACTGGAATAACAACAGCATGTCCCCCCTCCTGAATGAAGTTGTGGCAACCTGATAAATACAACTAAAACACTTACGCCCGACTATAATTCAGCATTAAAAGGGAGCGCAAATTATAGTTTTGTAAAGAAAAAAAAAATAGAAATCTCTTATTAATTCCAAAATTTCGTAATTTAGTAACGTCTCATTTAGAAATATAGTAATCTTCAGAAACGGTTGAAGACTCACCAAAGAAAAAAAAATCCTGTGAGACAATGCTGTTTTGAAAGGGTTAAATGCAAGGTTTGCATATGTCTTTCTTTCTGATTAGAACTTCACTGTGAGATAAAGGCCCTATTGTTTGCTTAGTGTTATCTCTATCTGTATTTTACTTGGGTATGTGTACTTCCTAATACAGAACTTTGCTCCTTTAAAAGCTAAGCTCTAATTGAATTGGAATAAGGATATAATTCCTTAGTACTTTCAAATGTTCCACTGTGATTCGTTGCATAGATAAAATGAGCATTGGCGAGAGGCAGCTAAGACTCAAAATGAGGCCTAGCAAGGCTCCGAAGTATTTTGTTTATTTGTTGTGACCAACAGCAATATAAACTGTAAGACAGACTTTTGCCAAGGTGTGTTCAGTGGTTTGTCTCTTCACAGGGAAGCACTATAAAATACCGAAAAAAACTACTTTAAAAAGTTCTAAAATGCTTAGCCTACATTTAGCATTCCTGAAAACGCATCACTTTACTTTACCCTCACCCCATCCCTGATATGCCAATTTTTTAGCCCACATTATATATGCTATGAATTTTCCCGCAGCTTTTTACCGTTGCCCTTGCTTGTTTGCCGTTAAATTAATTTGAAAAAAAGAGTCGGCCTATAAAAACTCATGGAGTATATGTGCTTTGGTCTAAATATTTCCACATTAGTCGGGGGGGGGGGGTTGGTAAAGTAAAGTGATGCGCTTTTAGGAATGATATAAGAATTTTTTTATAATATAAATAATTTATTATTATATAATTTTTTAATTTTTTAATTATATAATATATAATATATAATATAATTTATATTTATATATATATATATATAATATATAATTTATATATATAATTTATATAATATATAATATAATTTTTTAAATTATATAATATTATATATTTTTTTTTAAGTAGTTTTCAGAATTTATAGTGTTTCTTCTGAGGGGGCACACCACTAAATTAGAACCAATGATGGCTCAGCCATCATTGTGGTTGAAACAACGAATCATTGTGGTTAAACAAATAGAAACAACCATCATATGTGAACGAATAACAAGGCTGAAAAATTGAGAAAAAAAAAAAAAATGAGTTACAATCCAGATAACGGTCTGCTAAACCCAACTAGCATGCGGCAGTTGCCTCAAGAATACCGAAGGTAACAACAATAATGCAAACAATTCAATAACTCTATTAGAACGGAAATCTGGGGATTTCACATGAGAAAAGACGGCAATGAGTAAGTCAGATAATTCTACAGAAACACTGGTTTGGAAGGTGCAAACCTAAGGTAGCCAACAACATTGCAAATAGTTCGACAAGCTCTATTGGAATGGGGGTCTTATCAATTTTTAGTACTAGTAAAGACAATGATTTTTTATTGATTATAGGAAAGAAATGCAGATCAAACAATATTATAAATATGATAGTTGATAAGACAGCAGCCTAATTTAACCAGCAATATTGCAAAAAGTTCGGCAAACGGAATTTCAAAAAAGGAATTTCAAAACGGCAAAGATCCTATTGGCAACTTCCTTTTTGGATTAGTAGGAAACGAAATAATACAAGTCAAGATTGATCCTCTTTCTCGTGACACGAAAACCTCACACCAATCCGAAAATAACTGAAATAAGACATAAATTATAAATCTTTCAAACAATAAGTGTGACGCTGCAGAATTTTCATCAATTACTGGAGATTCATCAAATACCAATTACATTGTATAAAGCACAATTAAACAGTATATTGTCCCTTAGTTCCTAAGTAAAATCAATAGCATCAATGGAAAAGCCAGATGCATCGTCTCATTTTGCATTTAAGGAACCAAAACTAGATAAACAACTTGACCTTTAGTTTCAGAAGGGATTGAAATATATTTTAAAACAACTGGAAGATTTTGAATATTTGGCTTTAAACCTACACACTTTAACCAAACAATTTGGCACTTTTTCAATAAGAAAATCGCTCGGTATAAATTACAATCTTATTTGACAAACTCCCTTCTAGACTAGTTATAATACCCTTTTTTAATTACATCATTCATGGCACCAGGTCGCTTATAATGTAGGGTCTGATATGTCACTAGTCAAAATTTTTACCTAGGTTACTTCCCTAAAAATGTTTTTGTTGAACTTCCTTTAAAAGGAACTAACAGATGGGTTTTCAGGGATAACATCCCTCGGGAGACCCTTCCAAGTAGAAGTACAACGTCTTCCAAAGCTGTTATTGGTCCCATTTCAGATTTTCAGGAGTGGTGTCACTAGGGCTGGAGGAGCTCCTACTAAAAGGGGTCATCCAAGTTTCGCCAATTACTTGTACAGAGGGATGATCGAGCTGGAAGGTAACCAGTTCTTAAAGCGAAGAATCACATCCAGCTTTCTCACGTAGGATGATCGGACCCGGTCGAGATGTGCACCCCTAGAGATGTTGGATGAGATGTATATTCTCAAAAGACACGGTTTATCAACTCTTTTGATAGTTTGTATTTCATGATGAAGTCAGGATCTTTTCGTGAGACCTTCGATAGACTGATTAGTAGCTTCTCCGTCTTGGATGCGTTGAAGTTGACCATTCAGGCATCAGACCATTTTTATCCCCAGGAAATCTGTTGTTGGGAAAAGGAAGCTTGTGCAGTGTCATCATGTTTATGAATAGTTGCACGGACCGTCCTATCGTCAGAAGACTGGGCAGAGGATTCGTGAGATTTTGCCCTATGTAATTTAAATACACGAAGAAAAGTATGCTTTCCGGGATAATAAACCAAGGAGCCCCAACCTTTACTAAATACTCATATAGACCCATAGAAGACTACGCGGAGAGTATAATAACAACAAAGTTCTCACCTTCTATTCTTAAAATAGCTACATTTTACATTGCTGCGAAAGCGCTTTGAAATTTGACTTTATTGAGTTGGTTAAAAGTTTTGTTTTCAAGCTTCCTTTTTTCGTTTATGATGAACACGCCAATCTTTTAAAAAAATCACACGAACAATCTTCCACCGTTTTTTATATAAAAAAAGAAAGAAATGGAGGGCCATGTGGACAAAATAGATAGGTGTAAAAATTCTATGAAATTATGCCAAAACCACTTGAAACTTGCATTAATATAAAGGCGCCTATACAAGAATAAATGACGGTAATACTGACAAGAATAAAAACAAAGAATGAAAGGGAATGCTCCAACAAGATTACCATATAAATAAACCAACAGAGATAAAAACGGCAATTCTATTAAACTATAAAATATAATTTCAAAGCTCCTAATTAGAATTTGACGTAGGAGAAGGCAATCGACACCGAGGATATCAATTCACGATTTATAGGAAATCCTTGAGATATACATTCTTGTGCCCTCACAGGATAATAAAGTTCAAATTGTTACGCAGTTTTTATAATTTCGCCACATATTAAAGACCCCAACTGGTGCTACACTCGCTAATAGCTGTGATATGTCCAAATTACAAGTAAGCTACGCTGTAATATACCAACGAGGAACATTAATGACTGTGCAAAAGGAAATACTAGGATACGTTGTAATATACCAACTAGGAACATTAATGACTGTGCAAAAAGATATACTAGGATACGTTGTAATATACCAACTAGGAACATTAATGACTGTGCAAAAGGATATACTAGGATACGTTGTAATATACCAACTAGGAACATTAATGTCTGTGCAAAAGGATATACTAGGATACGTTGTAATATACCAACTAGGAACATTAACGACTGTGCAAAAGGATATACTAGGATACGTCGTAGTATACCAACTAGGAACATTAATGACTGTGCAAAAGGATATACTAGGATACGTTGTAATATACCAACGAGGAACATTAATGACTGTGCAAAAGGATATACTAGGATATGTTGTAATATACCAACTAGGAACATTAATGAATGTGCAATGCAAAAGGATATACTAGGATTGTAATATACCAATTAGGAACATTAATGACTGTGCAAAAGGATATACTAGGATACGTTGTAATATACCAATTAGAAACATTAATGACTGTGCAAAAGGATATACTAGGATACGTTGTAATATACCAACTAGGAACATTAATGACTGTGCAAAAGGATATACTAGGATACGTTGTAATATACCAACTAGGAACGTTGACTGTGCAAAAGGATATACTAGGATATGTTGTAATATACCAATTAGGAACATTAATGACTGTGCAAAAGGATATACTAGGATATGTAGTAATATACCAACTAGGAACATTAATGACTGTGCAAAAGGATATACTAGGATACGTTGTAATATACCAACTAGGAACATTAATGACTGTGCAAAAGCATATACTAGGATATGTTGTAATATACCAACTAGGAACATTAATGACTGTGCAAAAGGATATACTAGGATATGTTGTAATATACCAACTAGGAACATTAATGACTGTGTAAAAGGATATACTAGGATTGTAATATACCAATTAGGAACATTAATGACTGCAAAAGGATATACTACTGAACCCATTTTTCTTTAAATAGAGCATGAGTGCTTAAATGGTATATCATGATTAGGGGTCTATCAAATGAGGTTTTTAAGTCGATAGCGTAATTTCACACACACTGGATGGAGCACAGCCAAACTCAGAAGTTTATTGAAAATACTTCGGTGATGACTGTTCAAAACAATTCTCTAGACGAAACAGATGGCCAACTGCAAATTTACCATGAAATTTACCCCCCCGCACCCCCCTAATGTGCAGCGCTATTTTTGTCGACGGCATTCGAAAAACATAAAACGGTAGGAAAACAGTTTACATTTGAGTTGCCTAATAAATGACATTTGAATTGTTATAAATAAGTATTTTTGGAATATGTTACTCTTGAACAACTTATTTATAAACTAGTGATATGTTTTTAACCACTTTTCAATAGCTTAACTAGTGTTGATAACTTCTTTGTGTGGATACAAAAATGAAATACCTTTGGGGCCCCTTTAAAGGCCCAAGATGCAACTAGCCCCAAAAGCGATTCTTGAATCATGAAAGAGCATAAAAAAGGCGTCAAATGACGTTTTCACTTTCATCTTTGCTAAATTATACGGCCCACTGCAAATTTACCTAATAAATTTCTACATTGTCCGAGCAAACCTGCGTTGATAGGTATCGTATGCAGTGCCCTACCCCAGCCTAACCTTCCCTATCAAGGTATGTAACTGTCAAGGCATCCAGTCCTAGCCAACTGCGCTCGCAAGTAAAATTCAATGCTCTATGGAAAACGAGCAACAGTAAGGTATTCAACAGTCTAGAACTCTGTGTCCAGAAATGCCGATTCATTCCAAAAAGGAAGCTTCATTCGTCGCCATCTTAATCACCTGTATTCATATTTTGATTAAGCAGCCTTCACAAAATATATCACCAGAAACGGATGTAGAAACGGATGTCTTACTAGATTTTTACCTAAGTACAGGAGTCTAGCTAGACCTGAATGATGAGATCGCTAAAAGTGTCTAGTAGTACAGGAGTCTAGCTATAAGGAGCATGAGAAACTTTCTTCTTTGGTAATTAGCTTGGCCATCTATGTTATATGTTTTCATTTTATATTCAGTACATTTGAAAAGACATTTTGGTAATTACCTTGTAACTGTTCGTGCTTGTCAAGGCGACGAAGAATACAAGAATGCCGTCAATAGAGGTTCAAGTGAAGCACAATGCAGTATAGCGCAGTATGAAACTGTTAGAACTAAACCTAGAGATAAGATAAAAACCGCTAGATTTTTATCTGTATTGCCTTTGCAAGTCCAAATAGTAAATATTATTTTTTACAACACTGTCTTTCCAAATGTAATTAAAAATAAAATGAAAACATATAACATAGATGGCCAAGCTTCACTAAAGGTGCAGCCGCATTCCAATAATCTATCAAAAAAATTATCAGAACGTCAGCTGTTATTGAATTTTATACTTATACAACTGTATAAGGGCTATAAGGAGGATGAGAGATAGCTTAAGTAAGATCAAGATGAAATTTCAATGAAAGACAAAGACGCACTAAAATTTTATCAAAACTAATTCGTTTATCAAGTCAGAAGATGCGAGAGTTTTAAACGTAACCACATGCAACTTCCTTATATCCTCCGTGCCGGACGATGGGCTGGGATTTTCAATAGCTAAGGAAGAAGTCGTTATGGGCTGTCTGAAAACTTATCGCTGAAAGACGTCGCCTTAGGCTCCTTGGTTTTTTGCATCGTCTCAAATTGGATGAAAGATTAAAATATTCAAAAGGGATGATTCGAAAAATTCCTTCCTATTTCAGAAGACATAAAGAGCGCATAAAAGTTGAAGCCCTAGAACTACGACTTCCAAGTCACAGTCAAATTGTAGTTTTTCACGATTTAAGAACACAAATCAGCTTATAACTAAGAAAGAGAAGCTTCAAAAGACTATAAATCAAACAGAACCGAAAAGATAAAAGTTTTATATCTCAAGAAGAAACAACCAAAGACCAAGCCATGGTTTCTGCTAGCCCCTTGCCCTTCTTCCCGTACTCTACGCCTGTGCTGCCTAACAGGAAAGACAAATAATAATGAGATGCCTTTACTTGAAATATACCTTTTTCCAGGTGTATAAAGATTAAAACTTATTAATCAGAGTTATTAAAAATTTCCGCTAAGTTGAAATTTCGCATTTTATAATCCAAAACTAACACCAGCTTAAATAAGACAAAGTAGCTTAATGGAGTACTGAGCCAAGGGGAAAAAGCAACGATCGGAAAATTTTCACGTTCCACTTGGCTATCTACCGCGAAAACAACATATACTGCAATATGCACTTTTCAAAGCTAACGGGACCAATAAAAATAGATATTCCTTGATTAATTGATACAAAAGTAATAAACCAAAAATACGCAATATAAGCCTATAACAAATAACACGCTACGTTGAGCCCCTATTAACGATACTTTTTCATTAATAATATTGCAGGCTTAGTAGACTTGGCGTCAATACGTATAAAATATCAACATGAAGCACTGAGCTTTGATATTGATGGATTAAATACATATTGGGAGCTCGGGTATTTGCTTAAAAGGTTGATAGGAACCAATCACTAAACTGATTAGGAATTTAAAATGAGATATGGGAGCTACCCAATCCGTTATTAATTTATCACTGGTTTTAATAAACGTTATTCATATGCCGGATTGTATTTATTTACCTATGTTTTTGATATTTAGTGCAACTGATTGCTGGTTTGTTTTTCGTTCGTTCTCCTTGCTTTTTTTTCAAAAGATTATTGTTAATCATATAATATTGCCAATCTAGCTGAATATTGTCATTACTACCACTTATAAAAGCTGGTCACGGATGAAAATAGCCCTAGAAAAATATTCATCCCTCTCACAACCTCATCTTGGCCTACTCAGGTTTCCAAACCTATAACACATTTCTACTTGGGTTTCACTCTGGGCGAAGCTAGAGCGAACTGCCAACTACAACACGCCTCAACCAGGTGTGAAGTATGCAACTCAATATGACATGTTAACCAAAAGCAATTCATTCCAGCACCACTGGAAATCTTAGTTTTAAAAGATAAATAAAAATACATAATCATTTTCTAAAAATTAATTTAGTCACAACTATATTTGTCTTACATCAAAGTTAACAACTTCAATCCTTATATTTTCTTATCATTCTAAAAAAAAGAACCGTCCCGAAACGAAATTATGTTGGCTTACACCAGACAAAAATAACCTGAGATGGAACTCGCATGTGCTTAATAGTGTTAGGCCTCCATCGCCGTTTCTCCAGAAAATTGTATGAGTGTGACTAGAGCGGCTCTAGGCATTTTCATCAGGCATATACAAAGGCACTGATATATCTAAAGTATTTGCCATTCTTGAATATGCCTGTCCAGTTTAGCATCTGATCAAACAGTTCGTGGTAAAAATTTGCAAGTAAGGAGCGACTCGGCATGATAGTAACCGAAACTCTAGAAAACAGAATTTTGATAACAATTCGTACATCAAAAGAATTGGAGTTTTATATTTATTTCAAATATACAAGTCTCAATAAGTTTAATCTTACCCATCAAAGGTTACGAGCCTGAGAATATTTGCCTGATTTTTGAAAAAGGGGAAAACATCCCCTAAAAATTAAAAGACCTTATTGAAATCACACCATCGGATTCAGCATATCAGAAAAACCTACTGTAGAGTTTTCAAATTTGGAATTTTGTTGTTTTTTTTTTATTCATTTTTGGCAGTAGAAATATCATGGATGCGTGTTTTTTTATTATTATTATTATTATTATTATTTTTACCATTTCCAAGGGGGTAACGGTGTCGAACCAATAGTCATAGAAGATTGAGAGAGGGCTCATTTGAACGAAAATGAAAAGTTCTAGTGCCCTTTTAAGTGACCAAAAAAGTTGGCAACTTGATCGCTTCCCACGCCATTTTTTCCTAAAGTCGTCCAATCAAAATTTTGAGATAAACATTTTGTTCAGCATAGTTGAAAGGTTTAAGAACTATGTCTTTGGGGTGGATGTGACCCCGCACAGCTCCAGAAGAAGGACCACAACTTATGATATTTGCCCATTGTTTACATATAGTATTTGTTATCGGGAAGTATACAGATATTTTACCTGGGAATAGATTTCCTATGGGAAGAATTCTTCATTGGGAGGAAAGTTTCCGGGGAGTAAACTTTCCAGGGGAAATTTACACGGAGGGAATTTGCCAGAATTCATATAGAAAATTCTTTTTATTTTTCTCATTTTCTCGTTGGTGACTCTATTTTACAAGTGGAGATGCGCTAGAAAAATATCCAGGGAAAATTTTACGCTGGGGGAGTTTGTCAGGACTCGTATACAAAATTCGTTTTATTTGTCTCACTTTTTTGTTGGCAACTTTATTATACGTGTGGAAATGCTCTTAGGAAAATGTCCAGGAGGAATTTTCAGCAGAGCTGAAATTCTCTGGGGGATTTTTACGGGGGGTAGGGGATTTTTCCATGGAAGAAGTTCTCTATGCGGAAATTCTTACCAGGAGAAATCTTCCATGGGGAAATTTTGCCCAGGAGAAACTATCCATTACGGGGGGGGGGGAATTTTCGGAGAAATTTTTTTCATAGGGGGAATTTTTCCGTGAAAAATCAGAAACTAAATAAAAAACAATTTTTTTTTAATTAAGTTTCTAAGGAGTATTTTTTAGGCGGAATTGTCCACAAGAAATTTTCTGGGGGGAATTTGCAGCTATGATGGAACTGTTCGCGGGCGATTTCCCAACGGGAAAGATTTTTCATGGGAGGAAGTTTCTATGGAGGAATTTTCGTGGATGGGAGGAAAACTTTTCATGGAGGGGAGCCAGATTACCTTTGATTACTTGAAAAACAATAAGAAATTAAATAAAACAACAAGTTTTTCTACTGAAAGGAAGGGGCAACATTAAAACTTTAAACGAACAGAAATGATACCCTATATGAGTCGGAGTGGCCCTTCCTCAGTACCCCTCCCTTTACGCTAAAGTGTCGACCTTGTGTCCCAAATCTTTAAGAACGACTCCTGAAACACAGGGGTCGTATAGTTAGAATCAGAATCTTTTCTAAAGGTGCTAGAAAACTTTAGCGTGATGAGAGGGGTCAGTTCCCCTCATATAGGGAATACTTTCTGTTCGTTTCAAGCTTTAATGTTGTTCCTTACTTTCAGAAGATAAAACATATTTTCTAATTTAATCTTACTCAAGCATGATGTGGTCACATAAATTGATAGATGTGACCATAAATTGATGGTCACACAAATTTCATCCCATTGGAATCTAGACGCTACCACCAAACAATGAAATTATACTTAAATGTCTAGTCTAATTTCTATGGATGTATTCAAAAATCGTATAAATACTTGAAGACGTTTAGTCGGGACAAAGGGATTAACAAACTAAGAGTGCCCAGCTACTAAAAAAAAAGTTAACATAGTCTGCCAGGTTAATTGCCCAGCATTTCTTTATTCGTCTCTATGCTTTGTATGTTTTTTCGTTGTTGTTTTTTTGGCTAATTTAGTTTCCGCTATTATTATTATTATGACGAGATTTATTTTAAAAAAATTTCCTACTATTCATATACCCCAGTTTACGATCTCTGCTTTCCGTTGAAGGTTAATGTTTTCTTTATTTTCAAGTGAATTAAATAAAACAGTAAACAGTCTGTTTGTCAACTATTTCATTAGACAGCTCAATATTTAGCTCTCTTAATTCCGTTTTATTTCTTGTGTGACTTTATTAAGCTTTTAAAATATACCCTTTCCCCCCAGTTCAAGCTTCTATTTTCAATTGTTTTATTTTTTCTATAACTTACCCCCCCTCTCTAAATAGCCGGGCCTCCAAATGAAATCATGTGTTTTCGTCTGTTCCTCCAAACAATTCAATATGCAGTCTCCTGTTTGATCTTTATGTTTACTTTTTTATCATAAAAAAGGTAGGTTAATGCCTCTGATTCTTTCCAAGAAGAATCGACATGCAATCGCACTCGAGCCACTTCTTTCAAAGACTTGAACTAAGCCACTATACGAGCTATAAACGTGAGGCTTTGACTTAAGGCTATACTCCAGATCAGACTCCCAGATAAAACTTTAAATAGGGATAAATCTTTTTATTAGATAGTTAAAAACCATGATAAAAACTCTGGATATTTCGATCACATACAAAGCGACCGTCATCAGCAGATAAACAAACAAGATTAAAAAAGACGTCATCCTTCAACCAAAGAAAACTGTAAGACTGGCAAAGGCTTAAAAAAACAATGATGAAAATAAAAAAAATCCTTCAACCAAAGAAGACTGTAATACTGGCAAAGGCTTAAAAAAACAATCATGGAAAAAAAAATCCTTCAACCAAAGAAGACTGTAAGACTGGCAAAGGCTTAAAAAACAATAATAAAAAAACGTAAAAAACAATGATAAAAATTCTGGATATTTCGATCACATAAAAAGTAACCGTCATCAGCAGATAAACAAACAAGACTAAAAGAAGACGTCATCCTTCAACCAAACAAAAGGCTTAAAAAAACAATGATAAAAATAAAAAAAAATCCTTCAACCAAAGAAGACTGTAAGACTGGTAAAGGCTTAAAAAACTGATTAAAATAAAAAAAAACTTCAACCAAAGAAGACTGTAAGACTGACAAAGGCTTAAAAAAACAATAATAAAAAAGCGTAAAAAACAACGATAAAAATTCTGGACTAAACAAGTATTACTTAAAACTTTCAGTAATAATCATTAACAAAAATGGATTAATGGTGTTGACGAATTAATCAAAACAAAGCTTATATCAGCAAAATTTTGCCTAGGAGTTTAGAGGACAAATTTAACTAGGATAAACCACGCACGTGTACAGGGAAGGAGGGGGGGGGGCTGAAAACTATGCATACATCACCAAAGTCTGTCTAGGAAACAAAAACAAAGAAAAACAGTTTTAACTAAGGACAAGCCACGTGTAAAGACAAGGGGGGGCTCCTTTGAAACCAAGCCCCCCTCCCCCATTAAGAAATCTTGAGATTCTTAGACGTTATTCCCATCATTTCTTATATTTTTCAAATATAATAGTTCACCTCTTTTACTTATTCCTTTTTCGAAATTTGGACCAGCCCCAGAAATAACTTCCTGTCTATCTGCCTGTTTCAGGTACAAAAATATTTTCTTTTTTTGTCGACAAAAGCTTTTGAAGAGATGACGATGTACAGTCAATAAGCGAAATCTCCACAGAATAAATAATTATGAAAATTTGTTTTAGGCGTGCCCAATAATCCTTTTTTAAAAAATTTAGGCTCAATTTCAATTAACCATAATTACAGTTCATTTAATGTGAGATCGATCAGGCTTGAATTACCTCATGTCCCCACCCTCTAAACACTTTTATTGATGGGTTAAAAGAACAAACAAAACAAAAAGGCAGGGATAGAGAAAGAGAGAAAGCAGTGGCGGATCCAGGGGAGCAAGGGGGCACCACGCCCTCCCTCCTAACGTAGACTAAAATAGTGTAATTTACTTAATTAACGCAAGTGTGCTTTAATTAAACTTGCTCCTAATGCAAGTTTATTGGATCAACCTATTTCGCCCCCCCCCCCCCCCAAAGAAAAAATCCTGGATCCGCCCCTGAGAGAGAGTGCGAGAGAAAGAGAGAGCGAGAGATACAGAAAGTGGGAAGGGAGAAGAGAGAAAGAGAGGGGGCGAAAGAGAGATTTAGAGAAAAAGAGAGATAGAGGAAAGAAAAAGAGAGAGTGAGAGAAAAAAGCAACCAAGCCTCTCCTGGAAAGAAATGAATCTTAAAAATGTATCTTAAAAATGTCAGCTATTTTGTTCCGGTATCGCTGGTATTTTCTCTAAGATCTTGAATGAAAAAAAAACAAAAACAGGTAGATACACAACTATTTTTTAAGTTGATTAAAAGACAAAATGACACTTTAAACACTGCACAATTATTACACTGTACAAAAGTTGGCTTAATAATAATAGTTCAAAAGCGACAGCAGCCCTTTCATGGGCTCAAATAACGTCGCTAGCTGGGAGACGATTCTCCCAAAAGGAGTTACACCTAGCCAATCGTACGACTTCAAAGCAGTGACAGATCTAGGGGGACTGCTTTCAAGGGTAAATTTAATGTTGTGCAGTTTTAATTAAATTTGCAGGAATTTGTCGAGACTAAAAAAAAGTCATCGAACTTCTAAGCTAGGAATTCATCAAGCCAAAAAAAAGTTCATAAAAATTCTATCCGGTCCCCCTACCCTTCTCACAAAATCTTAAATCTACCCTGCTTCAAATTCAAGGCCGTATCCAGGGGGGGGGGGGTGAATTCCCAACCACCGAAATGTTCGTCCGACCCCAAAGAACGTAAAAAAAATTAATATAAAAAAATCGATGAGTTTTTTAAAGTTTTTTTATAGGCCTTCCCCCGAAAAAATCCTTTTGAATCCCCCCCCCCGAAAAAAACCCACGATACTACCCTGTTCAAAGTATAGTCTATATTTTAAAAAGGAAATGCCCCTTAGGTAAACCGAGAATCGATATAGTATTCCATATTTTTTTTCTCTACAGCACAGGCTAACAGACAGGACGAAGAAAATAAATAAAAGAAGCAGCAAACACTGCCGCTGATTGGGGATTCACAGCCTATATGTCAGAATAGTAACAACTATAAAAATGTGTACAAAAACAGGAACATACTTTCCCTCAGAGCTAAATGTCTTGTGTTGGTTTTGAAGATGGCGTCTTCTCGTCCAAGTCTGCGGTGGTTGCACCGATGGTCCTGAATTTGGAAGCATGATATTTAGGTGGGGAAACATGGAAAGAACAGCATCCCTAAATGCCAGGAGGTGAGAAACATCATGTTGCAGCTCCTAAAATATTCGCATTTATAATCGTATATTTTAATATACGATTTAATTTAATTAATATAATTTTATAATATAAAATTACAATTACATTATTATGTTTATTATAGTTATATAATTATAGATAATTGTATAAAGTTATAATTATACAATTATATAATATATAATTATAATATTAGGAACTTGATTTGAAAATAATACATATTATTAATGTTAGAAGGTTGTCAATATAGTAAAGCTTGTGGCTTCATATATGAGACACGAGGGAAGTTCATTCACAACCAACTGCCAGAGTACTTCTTACGAACATTTCTAGAAACATACGAGAAAACACGAAAAAAGGAAACGAAATTTTTAAAATTATCTATTTTTAAACAAGTCTGTTTTTGGCGCTTTTATTTAACGTCATCTGCTGAGGTCAAATGAGATCAAATCTTTGAAGGATGTGAAATAAACGATAGGTAGGATAGGTAGGGGTGGTGGTCTCGACATAGAGTTTAAAGTGAGAATCACTGGTGTGAAAGACACCCTTCTGCTTGAACCAGGGACGTACGCAGGGGGAGGGCCTCCGGGCCCGGGCCACCCCCCCCCCCGAAATCTCACGATTTTTTGCATTTTCCCATAATTTTCTGATTTTTCTCACAGAATAATGGGTTTGAAGGATTTAGCCCCCCCCCGAAACAAATTGGCCCCCCCCCGAAACAAATTCCTGCGTACGTGCCTGGTTTGAACCACCGTATAGTTCCTACTCGGGCAGAGCAGAAACTATACGTGTGCTATATCATGAACTATATCAGGTGCGTAACCTTCCTTTGTCGCTATTGGCCAAATATCTCAAATTTAGGACTGTCTCAAATTTGGACCAACAGTAGCGCTAAATTCTGATTTTACTCGAGAAAGAGTGGTTTCCATTGGTTGTCAGTGACGCTTTGACTAAAGACATAAAATACCACTTTCCTTTTATATAGCTTTACTTTAGTGGGAAACGCCTCTGATAAGTTGAAAGTAATGTCATACGATATATTTCATCCAATGAAAGCCCACTCCACGCTACAGTTGGTTCAGATCTGCGACATATGGTACAGTTTTTAATAGCCCTCATAGATGCGCATGCGCTTGACAGCGTGCAAGCGCACGGTTCAAAACAGCGATACTGTGGGATTATATTTTTAAAACGACTGTGATATGCGTGGACCACGTTCGCCACCCTGATGTTATACTGCTGATATTTGTCACCAGAGAGCTACCTAGCCCTTTATAATATTTTAGGGACTGGGGCCACAAAAGTCAACTAAGAATGGACAAAAGACTATAGTTCACTCATGGATTATGTAATTTATTCTTTAACACTGTTCTAATAATAGGAATTAATGAATGAGCGATAAGAACGGTATGTGAATTCAAATAACTTGAAAAAATAATTAAATGTAGCTTCAAAAGTGCTAAAAAAAAAATACATAATCATATTTCTTAGCTAAAAATAGTTATATTACCCATTGCCACACACCCCTCAAGTACAAAAAGCACAGATGTTGTATTCAGTATTTTCTTTTTTCTACTTCAGTGATTTTTTTGTATTCTCTATCAGAAACTTCCCACAGTCGTATCAACAAAATCATGTTTGTTTCACAGTAACACAGATGAAAATAGCTATAATAAGCAACTAACTGCTAAAATCATAATTTTTAGCCAATATGACGTCTTTGGAGGTATTATATGTAACAAAAATAATTCATGCGTAACAAAGTTATCATACATTTGCGAATAAGAAATGGCCTTGACAAAAACCAATAAGACAAGATTATACATAAAACATTGCCATAATTTGATGACTTATTTTAATTCTCGCACTTTTTATATCTGTTAATTATAGGAAAACTGAGCACAACTCAGTGTTCAAATTAAAGCTATGCTTGAAATTTCAAATAATAAATGGGAAAGTCTTAACACAAAACCAAAGATATGATGGTACCAAAGCGTTATATATATCAACGTCACATACGTCAAAACGTTATACAATCAATCATGGTTTCAGCAGTAGCTGCAAACTAGTAAAGAACGAACCACGGCCCATAGTAACCAGAAATTAAAAAAATCATTTAAAAAACTGGCTAACAGGAAAAAATTGCAATGTACAGCTGATACAGAAATGGTAAGTAACTATTATCTCAATTAGTGTTAATTGAGATAATTAAATGTTAAATGAATAAATAATAATAAAGTGTTATTTTGAAGTCCAATTTATGGGAATTAAGAAAAACAGCCTGAGCCCTGAAACCCGTCAAAATGGCGTTGGAATCGCCATTTCCGACAACCTTGAATAAGATAATTACAGCCCCCTTGCTTGGCAACAAGGAAAATCACTTTTTAGGGCTTTTTCTAATTAGCTAAATTGGATGAAGCACGATTTGACCATGCAGAAATCATACGATAGGAATATTGTCTTTAAGGATTATGTAGTGTCGATTTGCGATTACAGGATCATCAAATTTTTTATTGATATAACCGCAACCGAAAATGGTAATGTTTTAAACAATCTATTTTAACTTTTTTATCCCATTCCACCAGGTCCTGCCTATGAGAATCTTCAAGTATAGTATCACAGTAACACTTGTTAAAACACCTATTTGAATTTAAGCGTATATTGTCAGGCCCTGGGCCCGAATTTCAAAATACATTGGCATATTTTAATTTACGCGGAAACCCCTTCCTAAAAGTTTCATTGACGAGGCACAATAACTCTCTGAGTGACAAAAAACAAAAGTACGATGGCAAGTAGAGTGTGGTATTCTGAAGCAAACAAAGAAGACCAACAGGCACTTGTATGATATACGCCGTAACTCACAAGTTGTTCATTCATTGACGCATTATAGAACCGTTTTTTGTTGTTTTTTTTTCGTTAGTTTCTTTCAGCTTAACGTGAGAAAAGACAAAGAGAAGTGACAAAATAGATGGAAAATATATAATCTGGGCTATATATTTGCATATTAGAGGGGTGGAGGTGTTGGTAAAGTATTTGGACAATTTGAAGTTAGAAGACAATTATTACTACATAATATGCAGAATAATTATACCTAAAACACATTAGCCATGCAGACCCGCTATACTTTACCCCCACTCCCCCTAATGTGCAAATCTATAGCCCAAATTTGTTTCTAAAGTATTATATTTTATCTTACTTTGGTATATTTCATTAGGATTGAGGGTCAGAGAAACAAATTGGAAGAACAATAGGTAGGGCGTATATACAAGTACCAGCCAACATTTAAAAGGCGGCGGTCAGTGGTTATATAAAAATAAGGCATTTTTTAGATATACGACCAAACCCTGCTCCATCACTAACAAGAACTACAGAAAGACTGTTTTTTTTTGTTTTTTTTTTTTTTTTTTTTTTTATTACAAAAGTTGTTGCTTAAGCGCAAATTGCATATCATGAAAGGTGCTGGCATTGGCTTTATGATGTAACTGAAAGAAACAAAAGAGATAACTTACCTGCAACGCCACGATGGATTTAGCCTGTTCATGAATTAGACATTGAAACGGTGCAAAATTAACTGCAGGAATATTTGGCTCAGGGTGATCGTGTTCTTCCATATCTGCTAGCCAGTCATTATTATCCTGCAAAAAACAAAGAATTTTAATAAAGAATAATAAATATTAATTTAATTCGCTATCTTTTAGTCTATTTCATAGGGACAAAATTAAAAAAAGAAAGAAAAGAAGTTGACCAGTAAAAACAAACATCTTCTAAGACTAGGGAATCCTTTCAAGCTAGAATTTTCTTTTGTCTTTTGAGACTTTGCTTTCCCATCCTTCGCTTTTCGTCTCATTCAGCTCTGTCCTTTAAACGAACTCACTGGCACCAATTGAAGGAAACGCATGGGGGGAGTATTTTTCAAAATATGGGGGTAATTTTGTTGTTTTTTCGAATTTATTAATGAAAATACCAAAAAAAGACACTACCAAAAGATATAACCAAAAACGACATTTTTGAAATCTAGTCAGAAGTGGCAAAAATCTAAGGGGGGATACCATTGCTCCTCTCAACTGGCATCCCTGTATGACCCTCCTTAACTTTATTTGAAGGCATAATTTCGACTGTTTTTTTTTTTTTTTGCATGTTTTATTTAACTTAGCACAATAGTTGATTATGGGGTTTTTCTTTGTGGGTCTTACATTTTCGTCATTTTTAAAATCCTGATGGCCGAGAATAGATGGGACTCTAATTGTTCAGGATATGCATAAACTGAAGTCTGTACCACATTATAATCATGCTTGTAGATAAAAATAAAACTACAAAAGATTACCGTGCCAATAATGTGTTTGTGTGAGTAATTTGTTGAGTCGGGCTATGTTCAGCTTTCAAGCGTAATTTTGCGAGTGACCAATCAACTTAAGGCATAAGTAGAGATGGGGGTACCAGCGCGAACACTCACCCCTGCTGCCACCTACAACTTTTTTAACACCAAATATGGGCATAGAGTCCCTGGGGAGAACACGTGGTTAATGGGGTCAATGACCTCTTTTTTCCAAGGTCGATGTTGTTGTTGTTGTAAGTGCACGCTCTCAGCGAATGTCAAGGTCGATTTATTTGTTGTTGTAAGTGCACGCTCTCAGCGAATGTTATGAGTTTCCAGAAATAGAAAACAGCATTTGTTGTTGTTTTGGACATGTACATGCTCGAGGCGAATGTCATGGTGTCCAGAAATAGTATTTGTTGTTGTTGCTCGAGCCAAATGTTATGAGTTTCCCGGAAACAGTTAGATCACATGTTTCCTTCTCAGCCAATCAGCGAGTCGGTTACATCCCCCTTCTCAACCAATCAGAGGGCTTGTTACATATGGTTTTCCCCGTTACATAACAATTCACCCTTGAGATTTCGTATATAACGGACATGCAAGGTGATTAAATAATCAGAAAGTATTGTGAGACAATGAATAGAACAATTAACATAATTGATGAGCTTGAGGCCTTGGCAGCCGCAATTAGCAATGTAAGTGCATTTTTATTTTCAAACGAATTTTCCTTGGACATCCTCCAGTATAATCAGCTAAAACGTAAATATATTCCTTTACCCCAAACCCCTCACCCCCCCCCCCACCAAACCATACATACATCATTATAATCAATGGAAAACATAAAATATATTCTTTTTACCCTAACCCCCTCCCACCATTGTTTTACAATCCCAAATTCTCGCAAAAAGAAATAATTATCCTTTCGTTAAATTTAGGCTTTTCTCAATTGTAATCTTTTCTCTAACTGAGACATCCATCGCTCTGTTGTTATTAGCCCGCTCTGGTTTGACACAAGGCTCCAATGTGAGGCCTATAATTAGCACTGACCCTTTTTAAAGCATTTCCTGTTCGTTAGCGGTTTAGTTTCCATGGATTTCACAGATTCAAAAGGACGCGACTAAAAATATGTTTTTATTTATTGGATAACTGAAAAAGAACCATAGCTCAGATGAATGCTTCGATGTTTGACTAAATATTCACATTTTCAACGTTTAGTATTCGGGGGGGGGATTTTCTTCAAACAAACTAGGCCGGCTTTTGAACGGCTCAGTGAGCCGTAATTCTCAGATTCAAAAGGTTGCGATATCTTTCGGTGGGGGGAGGGGGTATTTTTCCATGTCTTTTCTCAGGGATATTTTCCATGGGGATTATTTTCCTCGGGCTGTTTTTTCTGGGGGTGGGGTAAATATCAGCTATCGTAAAAGGATATTGAAAGATAAAAAAAACCGTTAATACTTTAAATGCATCAAACAAGGCATGCTCAATGCAGAATAAAACCAGAAAAGAACAGAAACGCCTAAAAATAAGAACTTAGGCTGGCTTATATCGGCCGGCTGTTGAACGGCTCAGTGAGCCGAAATTCTCAGATTAAAAAGGACGCGATCTCTTTCGGGGGGGGGAGGGGATATTTATCAATGTCTTTTCTCAGGGATATTTTCCGTGGGGATTATTTTCCTCGGGCTGGTTTTTCTGGGGGTGTGATAAATACCAGCTATCGAAAAAGGATATGGAAAGATAAAAAATACCGTTAATACTTTAAATGCATCAAACAAGGCATGCTCAATTCAGATTAAAACCAGAAAAGAACAGAAACGCCTAAAAATAAAAAATTAGATTGACTTTTAAAGGCCGGCTTTTGAACGGCTCAGTGAGCCGTAATTCGCAGATACAAAAGGATGCGTTATCTTTCGGTGGGGGGAGGGGATATTTTTCCATGTCTTGTCTCCGGGATATTTTCCGTGGGGGTTATTTTCCTCGGGGTGTTTTTTTTCTGGGGGTGGGGAAAATACCAGCTATCGTAATAGGATAAGGAAAGATAAAAAATACCATTAATACTTTAAATTCATCAAACAAGGCATGCTCAATACAGATTAAAACCAGAAAAGAACAGAAACTCCTAAAATAAGAAATTAGGCTGACTTATATAGACTGAATTTTTAACGGCTCAGTGAGCCGTAATTCTTCTTTCTCAGATTCAAAAGGATGCAATTAGTATATTTCACGAAATATTTTTACGTTGTGCTTTCTTAGTGATAAATGCCTTTCTAGACAAAATTATATGGATGATGATACTAACTTTCTTTCTGTAAAAAAGGGGCAAATTATTTCATACTAAATTTTTTCTCTTCTTTTTAAGGCAAATTGTGAAGAATGCCAATCGCCACCACCCGCTAAGAAAGCGAGAGTGGACGAGACAAGATCGTCCATGATTAAGTATGCTGGCTCAACCTCAAAACAAGTGCAACCATCTATGCAGACAACAATGCAGTCAGGATAAAAACTAAAGAGTAAATGGACCGCTGCTTTATATGGACTACCTGCCCCGACTACACAAGGCCCACCGCCGATGGTACAACAAGTTTCGCCTGGGCCTTCGGGCATTCAAATACTGCCCTCGGACTTTGCAAATGTAAGCATTTTTACCTCTAGTTATAGAAATAAATATCTATTTCTTCCAATGTTTTTTCTTTTTCACTATTTTTCAACACTGTAAAAGTTTGTCTCAGAGATATTAAAAAAATATTATTTTCTCTATAATCCCACACCCCTTGTTTTAAATTTCTCTGCTCCCCCCTCCCTCAGAGATATCTAAATATAATGTAATTTTTTGCATGTCAAAGAAATCGCTCTTTTTCTAATCTTTCCAATTTTACATTGTAGACATCTTCGCTTTCTCATAATAATATTTTTAGCTAATTTTCTAGTTTACTGTTAGAGAACCTTTTTATCAAAAAATGTTATTTTTGCTAGAATATTATAGTTTTAAGTGGCCTAGAAGTAAACCCTTTATTTCATCACAGTAAAATTATGTCAGAGATATTACAGGACCTTGTTCCCCCTTTTAAGTCAGGTCGCTGTTATCGCATACATTCAGCAGTCTGCTGAAACGGCTCGTAGTGAAGCCGAAAAGGAATACTATATCCCGGACATAATTTCCTCATAGAAAACTGCCTTTGCTTTATAAACTGCTGTTTTATTTAAACAAAATTTTCTATGATTAGGATATCAAGTAAAGACCACGTTTTTTTCAAAAGCTGATTAGTTTATACCCATTTCTTAAATCTTTTCGCTTTTCGCTTTTTTTAAAAACTGTAAAATTAAAATTTAATAGATTTTAAAATATTTTTTTCCCCCACTCAATTTGTTTTGTACAGAGATTATAGCATTGCAATCTCTTACACATAGGCGTAATTCTAATTTGCGTAACGATTGTCTAGATCAACTTGCCAAGATTTTGCATGGAGAGACATTCCTGAATAAGAATTAACGGTTCTCGAATTTAATTGTACTGTTTCCCAGAGAATACGCTAGGAAAAAGAACAGACACGAGATTAAAAATAATCTAGGCTCATTTGGAGTCCTAGACAACCTGTACGGGAAGTAGACGAAACGACTTATGCCGCCTAACAATACGGTTTTTGGGACATTATGTAAATGGCCGGGCGCCGCGGAGCCCGGAATGCGCCGATGGGTCCGGGAAGCGCCACGAGTCAGGGAAGCGCCGCAGGATGCGCTGTGGGCCAGAGAAGCACCACAGGGATGCGCTTTGGCTCAAAAAAGCTCCGAAAAAAAAAAAATTAGTAGGGATGATTTGAACACTTTGAAAATAAGCTATTTTTTTCACAAAATCAAATTACAGCCTTCCATGTAAAGCGGCATTTTAGTTTGTATTTATCTTATATTAAGTTTGATTTTCTTTCAGTTGAATTAACCAAATGCTACTATGCTCATACTGCTACTACTACTAAGCGCTGACTTTAAATAATAATCCAAATTTTTACAGTATGGGTGATTTGAATACTGAAAATAAACTATTTTTTATTTATAGTGTGCTTTGGTTCCATACTTACCATATCCCCCCTGTTCGTCAGTTGGTGACGGAGGGGAGGCCCCCACGGAGTCCCCCAACACTTCAACTTGGGACGATAGCATTGTACATGGCAACGAAATACCTGATAATATCGATGAGTTTATAAACGATTTTCTTTTAAATGTAGATAATAGCACAGTTGAGCTGGTAGACTTGAGCCCAAATACACTACAGCTTTTGGAGGATTTTACAGACGAATTAACGGGGAACCCTTCTCCTCCTCCTCCTCCAGCCACCGATACCTTACCGAGTCCACTTCAAACACCTGAAGTGGAACATGCGCCAGTTTTTTTTGAACACCTGGGGGGAGGTGTAAATTACCCCGCGGGGTAGGGGGGTACAACTCTCCCAGATTTTCAATTAACCAACAGAATTTTAAATGCAATAGTTGTTTACACTGCGACGTTTGGTGACCCTTTTAATACACTTATGGGGGAAAATTTTGTTTTTGACCTTGTAGAAATTGTGCATGCCTATGTAGATAAAATTCGTGCACTTCTGGAGAAGCAAATTCAATTGTGGGGGAGGGAATCAATTAAAGTTTCTATTGTTTTAAAAGTGTTCTATTTAAATGAGGGTGAAAGCGAAGTTTACTATCATTATGTACATTCCGAGATGCGTTTGGTTTATTCGAATTTAGAAAATTTTTAGGGTGCTTTCACAGATTGGGTAGATCAAATTATAACACATCTCGAGAACTTTAATGGAAATGGGAGTGGGTCTCTAGTTCTTTTTGTTGAAAATCTAAGCGTTAATATTTGTAAATTTAAGAAAGATTTTATTTTAAGAAGGGGAACAGGTGGGGATGAAAAGGATACAGTTTTAAAATATAATCCAGATCTAGAGGGTTGTCAAGGTGTCCAGCGGATCTGTTTTGAAACAGATCAAATGTGTTTCAGATATGCTTTCCTCATACCAGCATACGAGCCTCTAGCTCGAGACGCTACCAAGACGAATTTAGACAATTGGGCTATACATGGGAAGGAAGAGTCCGATTTCCCCGTTGTAGATTTTTCTTGTTTAGAGGGGAAATACCCAGTAACGCTTCGATCCATTGATATTTTTGAAAGGGCTAATGCCCACTTAAATATCGGCGTTACTGTGGTACAATACGAAACAGAATTTGAAGATGGGGTTCGTTCTAAAAAGAAGGGGGTGGTTTTCCCCGTAAGGGGCCCGTCAGTTGATTTGGTTTAACACTGGGTTTGGATGTTATACACACTACCTAGTCAACCGAACACAATCGGTAATTTTAACTCTATCACAGACATTAGTAGAGTTCTTGGGGGTGGTAGAGATATAGGGCTATGTTTCTACTGTTCAACATGCCTCTCACAAGTCCGTAGTTATACAAAATTATGGACTCAAATGAAGCATTGTAGCTAGCACGGCTTACAGACAGTGGAAATGGTTTCAGGGGATAGGGCCATTCTACGATTCAAAAATTTCCAGAACACCCTTCTCCAGTGCAACAAAATATCCTTGGACTGTGAAGCTAAGCTGGTGGAGGTGAACGACCCCCAATTTCCAAACCGAGTCAAAGAACATCAGGCTATTGCAGTGTCCTATGCTCACGCGCAGAGAGACAGTTCTAACACCATGCGGTTGTTAGAAATAGTAGAAATATTGGATGAGGGGCCCGAGTGCATGGTCAAGGCACTGACTAAACTGATTGGTACGGTTAATAGTGCTATTTCTCGTTTAAGAAATATCCATTATCCACTGGTGCTGTCCGCAGAGGATTGTCTCGCTAGTAAAAATCACACACGCTGTGGGGTTTGTCCGGGGGCGTTGGCAGAGGAGGGGGCTACGGGCACTAGCGGAACCAGTGGGGGGAGGGGCAACGTCAGAGATCATAATCATTTGGGGCTGGAAATATCATTGGGGGTTCGTAATTTTAGAGGGGTCGCGCATCAATCGTGTAATTTAAACGTTAGCCAACAGATTTGTATCCCTATTTTTAATCATAACTCTAATTATGACTTAAAATTTATTTTACCGGCACTGGCACGTATGCACAGGGAGGGAGGGGGAGTAGATTGTCCATTGGTAAATAATTCATTTACCTATAATATTATTCCCAAATCGGCTGAGAAGTTATTGCTTCTCGAACTGAAATGGCAGGTAGTGGATAATGAACGTATGTGCTGGAATAAAATCAGGTTTTTAGATTCTTTTAGTTTTTTCCCAAGGCATTGAGTCAATTAATTCAAGTGCAAAAAAGCGACAATTTTGATAGCTTTCCCTTGCTTAAACAGCACTTTCCAGACAGTGAAATGTATGACCTGTTGACCTGCAAAGGTATATACGCATACGATTATTACTGTTCTGGCGCACGCTTAAGCGAGGTGAAACTACCTCCAATTGAAGCTTTTCACAATTCACTGACCAACAGTGAATGCACAGCCGAGGAGTATGAGTTTGCCAAGAAGGTGTGGTCAAAGGGGGATTGTAAAAATGGGTGGGATTATTGTAGACTGTACTTGGCCAGTGACGTTCTAACTCTGTTGGATATAGTCTGTAAGAACACAGACCAAATATATTCACAGTTCGGGTTAGATATAGGCTATTATTTTCCCACACCCCATTTAGTGATGGATTTAATTTTAAAAATTAGCACGGAGGAATTAGGCCTAATCACCGATGTAGATCAGCACCTTTTTGTAGAGCGTTCAATGGGGGAGGGTATTTTTTTCATGGGGACCGCGTCTTATCAACCGATCCGAGCGGACAAAGCACCAGTGCAAAGTCAAATGCAGTGTTCTTGGACATGAACTCATTGTACCCCTCGGCAATGTCACACTACTCTTTGCCGTGTGGGAACTATCAATGGCTTGAGAATCTTTGTGAGGTCCCTGACATTAACACCGTCGAGGACAATGGGCCACAAGGATGGTTCTTTGAAGTTGACGGTCACATTCCGCTGGCCCTTCACGACTCAGTCAAAGATTTTGTCTTTCCCTGTATCAATCGGCCAGTGAGCAGGGACTCTCTGAGCCCCTACAATCGTTCATTGGTTGAGGATATGGGGATGCACTGGACCCCCTCCAAACAGAAACTGATTGCTGATTTGGACCCTACGGAGAATATCGTTGTTCACCATTTGCTTTTGCATTGGTGGGTGAGCACTGGCTTCAAGATTACCAAAATACACCGGGTCCTGCAGTTCAATCAGTGACCCTACTTGAAAACGTTTATCGACACCTTTGTCGATAAACGTTCTAGGGCAAACTCAAAGGTGGAGAAGGAAATGTACAAGCTCATCCTAAATTCAGTGTTTTGCAAAATCTGTGAAAGCGTTCGTAATAGATCTCGATGCGACGTCGTCACTGACCCTCTAGAGTGGGCACGAATTATTGCCGATCCTAATTTTACATCGTTCACGAGCATAGAGTCTGGCATGGTTCTTCTACACAGGCGAAAGCGAAATGTGGTACTGAACAAGAATATAGTAGGTGGTAGTTCAGTACTGGAAATTTCAAAAAATCTCATGTTGTAGTTTTTTTACAATGTGTGCAAGGTGCAATGGCCACAGGAGGGGGAGGCTAAAGTTTAATATGGTGATAAAGATTATATGCGGTTAAAGGTAAATGGGACTGATGATTTATTGGGTGATTTGCAAAATGGGGTGCACATCAGCTCGCGGATGGATTCCACCAACTGGAATCAATCCCTCTACCCCGAGTTGGTGAAACGTCAAGCCCCCAACCAACTATTAAAATTAAAATCAGAGACGGGGAGTGATTTGATATCCAGGGGGGTGTTCCCAGGCCCCAAAGTTTATTGCGTTGAAACTCATAGTGGGGAAGAAAAGAAGGCGTGTAAAGGGGTGCCTACACACTTTGTAAAGAGCAATTTCAACATGAGTGTGTACAGAGACTGTGTAGAAAGTAGCCTAGAGCCAAGAGCACAAGTGATTGCAATTTGCTCTCTACAGTGTAGAAATTATATTGTGACAGTGGAAAAGAATGCAATTTTATGTATATCCGACAAGGTCTATGTACTCGAGAATGATGTTAGTGTCCTACTCCACGATCACTCTCGTATTTCAGACCGGGTAGAATGTGTTGACTATCGTAATCAATTTCGTCTAGATAAATTAACCTAACCAACCAGCCACTAACCACCCAACCTGTGCATAAATTAAATAATCTCAATCTAACTACCTTACCCTAACCCCGGACCCAACGACCCCATTCACTAACCGGAAGCTGCCGCAGTGACCGGACAACTAGTCTTTTTCCATCGCCGCTCCCGGGGGGAGGGGGGCCCGTCCCATGGTCACCCAGGGGGGGGGGTCCTGCCTGTGGCTGGCCCGCCTGAGCCCTCACTGCCCCCGGGGGGGGGGGACCCCACCGTTAAATTCACTGTAATAAAGTTCAACTGTGCTGCTCGTTCCCTGTGTGTATTTTCAAGTGTATTTTCTGTTTTTGTTGTTGTATAGAAAAGTGTTTTTTTTTTGTACAGAAAAGTGTTTAAGTTGACAATAAGTGCTTTAAAAGATGTACAGAAAAGTGCTGTACAGAAAAGTTCTTAAAGACAATAAGTGCTGCTGATGGACAGAAAAGTGTTTTATATTGTATATAAAGTGTTATCGTTGTTCATGTTGAACAAATAGAGTTTTCATGTTGACCATGAAATTTTGTCAACTGTTCTTGTTGAACAAGTGTTATTTTTATCGTTGCAGTTCATGTTGAACAAATATTTGTTTTCATGTAGTGCCGAAATAAATGCTGCCATGAAATATTGTTTTTTTTATTGTTGTTGTTCTTGAATAGATAGATCTATGGAGAAAATTACTACTTATTCATTGGACACATATGATTTACAGTTAGTTGTAGTCCGACTGTTGTCCCCAACAGCAGCATGTATCAATTTAAAACACCCTTCAGATCGTTTCTGTGTTGTCCCTCAATGTCGGGGAAAACAACACTTTTAACTAGAATAATTCAAAATTGCGATAAAATGTTTTTGGCGAAGCCAAAAAAAATCTACTCTTGCTATAGTATTTGGCAGGAGTCCTATGATAAAATAAAAGCTATTGCCACAGCCATACCACTACAATTTATACAGGGACTTGATGTTTTCAATAGTATTGAACCGAACTCGTGGCTGATTATTGATGATTTGGCAGAATCCATTGAACAGTTCTCACATGAAATGCTACAACTGTTCATCGTTAGCTCCCACCATGAACGCATTTCAATTACCCTAGTTCTAAACAATCTGTTTCATTAGAGCATATATGTGAAAATCCTTTATTGGAATTGGACTATTTATAGTATCCCCTAAGTCGTTGGTATTAAGATCTCACGACTAGATCACAAAAAGCAGATATATCACATCACCCCTTACATTTTATTGTAAGCGTAAACAAAGGTGACAAGCAAACTCAACCGGAACAATTTTTTGGACATTAATAAGAGCACGCCCGAGGATCTACGTGTAGTCACCGACATTTTCAACAATGAAATTACAGTATATCTTCCGGTGAACAGTAGAAAAGGCTATCAGTTGCCATTAGGACACTGAAGAAACTACACGAATAACGGCATTTATTTTACGTTTTAAGCACTTCAAAACCTCCGCTTAGGAAGGCCATACTCAAACATGGGGTTGACAATGATTTCATTAATCTAATATCTGAACTTTGTTTAAATTTAACTGAGGGCAATGTTCAACTGCCAGAAGGTGTTAGACAACAGACAAAGCAACATCGTTCCACTGTACGCGCCTTGGCTTGTAAAAACAAGGGGAAAAAATTAAAAGAAAACGACTCCTTCAGGTGGGCGGTAGCTTTTTCCCACTTTTACTGCCAATAATTCCAGGACTTGTAAACAGTTTTCTCTAGAGAATGACAAAACCCCATAAATTGACACAATTTGAACTTGTCCTCTCGCCCATCTAACGTTTTGAAGACAATCTAAGCAAATTCATTAACGATGAGAATATTGCCGATGACAAAAAACTGCTTTTACTTCAAGATGCATTGTGACGTATGGACAAGCATAAACCACATCGTGAGAGACCCACCGTCGCCGATCCCTCTAAACAGGAAACATCTCAAGATTCTGCAGTGCAATCAAAGGAGAAGGAATTGAATTCGATTGTATTGAAAATTGGAAACCTATTGCCATTGACCTATCGAGAACAGAGTAAAAGTATTATCTTATCTCATGTTGGAAACTGGCGATCTATTTCAAGTAGAGAGCACATGGAAAATAATTATAATTAATGTAAAAAGTTATAATCTATTGTATTTATTTTTTTATATGTTGACGAATAGTAAAGGACTCTTATCCTTTGACGATAATCTATACACCTATCTATTTGTATCAAAATTTCCTAAAAGTATTATTGGCAATAAGAAAATTCTAAAGAAACTAAGAGAATATAGTTCATCAACAACACCATTTAAAAAAGAAGAAGATTCAATATTTGAAGATACTAGCACTACTGATTTTACAATACCTGTGGATGCTAGTCAAAAGCGAAGACGAATTAATTCGCCCGCCATTATGCAAAAGGGGGGTGGACATTACACTACGTGTTTAGGTTCAAAATGGTTGAAGTTTTGAAAGGTATCTATGAAAATATTGGTGAGGCAGGAAGTTTAAGTTCCCTCAAAATACTTTTCAAAGCCTCCGACGCCACATTGGAAAAAGCAAAAGAGTATCTAGAAAATGAAGCGAGTTAAACACTACATCGGAATCATAGACTTCGCACTAAACAATATTGACAAATTAAAGCCTTTTTCCCTCTGCATATAATTCAAACGGATCTTTTAACTCTAGATACAATTCAACAACTTCACAATGCACCCTACAAATATATTGTAGAGGCAATCAGTATCTTTAGTCGCTATGCCTATGCCATTCCACTACGTTCAAAGAGAGGTGTTGAAGTTGCTCGGGCCATTGAAAGTATTCTTGAACAGGATTCGCATAGAAAAATTCAATCGGATCGTGGCAGTGAATTTATTAATCCCCATGTGCAAAAGGTTCTTTTGAAATATAATACAACACTTTATCATAGTCACAGTCCGATAAAGGTTGCATTGGCTGAACGATTAATAAGAACGATTCGTCTATTAATTTCAAGATATTGCACATTGAAAAATACACCGGCTTTTATTCATGATTTAGATAAAATCATGTTGATTTATAATCAACGACCACATCGATCTCTGTCCAACTCTACACCAAGGGATGTTCACTACATTGAAAATACATTTGATGCTTTTCTAAATCAATACTCCAATGTCAATGAGAAAAAAAGAAGAAGAAATTCAATGTTGGTGATAGTGTTCGAATTAATAGAACCACCAATATTTTTGAAAAGGGGTATTATTTATGAAGCACTGAACTTTTTAAAGTGTCCAAAATTCTAGACACCGAGCCCACGACATATCGACTGCGAGACATCAAAGATGATGAGATTCTCGGCGGTTTTTATGAGTATGAACTACAAACAGTTAGGAACACTAGTGAAATTTACCAAATTGAAATGATATTAAAGAGTCGTACTCGTAGGGGTAAGAAATAGTTGTTTGTTTGCTGGCTAGGATACAACTCAGATTTTGATTCTTGGGTCAGTGCTGAAGATATTGACAATGCCCAATGATTTCTATGTGACTTTCATGTCCAATGTTTCTGATCCTTTCTACAATGACATGAATAGAACAAGTGATTTTTGGACAAAACTCTCCCCCACCATCAAATTCGACAACGGAAAGTATGAAGTGGCTCTTGTCGACTGTATTCTCAAAAATACTTATGACACCAGTCAAATAATCAATGTATTTAATATGGACCCCTACATGTCCCAGTAAAAATCCTATTGTCTGCCCTCGGACTTTCTTGGAAAAATTCAAAGTGTCAACAATACCTTGATTATTGTTAATAGCAGTCCGTCGACTGTGCTGACGGGTCATTGGCTGTGCATCTTTCAAACAATGAAGACGATTGAATTTTTTGATCCTCTTGGTCTACCCTATGCATTCTACACACCTCATCTCAGCAAGTATTTTGAGAGCAGTGGGAAAACTATTGTTCAATATCGGAAGAGGGTTCAGGATCTGATCACTAATAGCTACGGCTTCCATGCGCTACTATATTTTGTGTTCCGATGTAGTGGATCTACTTACAAGCAATTTCTCCATAGTTATGGTGACAATCCCCGTCTGAATGACTTTCTAGTGGAAAATATACTCTCAGACCTATATAGTACTGATTTCAATGCCCTAAGAGTAAAGTGCTTAAAAAATGTTTGTGAATTTGTTTATTAATAAAATGCATATATATATACAACAATGTCTTTAAATATTCACTTTTAGATTTCTTCATCTTCGATGTATAGGCAACTGTCGCGAACCATTAATGCCGGTAGATCATTTGGATTCACTTTATATTGATCTTGATTGACTTTAATGTCAGGGTCACATTTCTACAGTACAATGTAACTTCACTCTTGTTATATCTCTTTGTATAGTCATGATGCTATTTGCATTCATATTGTAAAATTCACGTATTTCAATTTGTCTAATTGAAGCAATATCACATACAGTGTTTTCAAATGTTGAACCACATTCAGTCACTGCCAAATAAAAATCGCTTGGTTTATAGTCATAGTAGGCAGTGTCGTCACAGCGATGACGTAGAAACCAGATTGTCACCCAGATTGTTACCCCAACAGTTGAATCGTAAACCAGATTCCTCTTCCCAGAATAATTTAAATCCACGACGATACCAATCTCGTAGAAATAAACTAAAATCACGTTTAGGATTCTTTCCGATCATAGTGGGGTAAGTATTCTCCCACTGATCAGATTTATCATTGTGACAATTGGAGCACAGGTGCACTCTAGAATGAGAGTCATACACCTCTTCAAGACATGAATTACATCCTTTAATTTGTACTGCATAGCCCATATGTAATTTGCAAGGATTACATAATTTACACCTTTCACTATAGTCATCAATAATTGTACAAGTCTCACACTGAGTCCAACTGCCTAGAGTGTACAAGCACAATTGGCATATATAGAACATTTTTCGGTTTCAGATGTCAACTCTCTCAAGGGTAACACGAAACTGATCGTGTTCGTGTCATAAATTAAAGGTGGAGGACTAGTGGAGAGGAGTAACTCTGTAACATTACCTGTTTCGAATGATGGGGGGAGCCATCTAGATGTAATCTGTTGGCACTGTTTACAAAAGTATATCCACAATATGATTCTGCTATGTTCCAATTAATATATCAATAAATTGACTATAAGCATTTGAATCACATTTTAAAAGTTTCATACAATAGTCCAATGGGGGAGAATCACTCTTCAATACAATGTCAAGGGTTCCCTGAGAGAGCACTCTCCGATTGATAGATAAAGTGAAAAAATCGCTGTTAAAAGTCATATGATTTTTCGTGAACAGACTTATTGATCCAATTATCTCTTTCTCAAGTTTCTTATTTTTTCAATCCATCCACTCCGACTGCCTATTCTACACAAAGCCTTATTCGTCAGCCCTAACCAGACGAGAGAGGTAAGATTTTCGATTTCGAAACAATTTTATTGAATAATTACAACAACAACATCAATAATACCATGCATGTACAATTAGCGATAGAGTTTATTGTCTTCAATATGTTTCACCAATGCACTTAAAGCACATTGAAGTCTATTCACATGTGCTATATCAACTTTAGCGGCAAAACATAATTGATCCTCCATTTTAAATTTGCTCAAGGATATCACATATCTTGCATATACTGCATCCCATTCCAGACAAAGCCGCGATCCTTTCGTGATTTCCACCGCAATGTTTGGTGCTCTTGTACTATTACCATCAACTCCACTATCAACTTCTAATAGTGTAAACATTCCACTCATTATCACAAATATATATCCAAATGAGTAAAGTCAAAACTGTTCTTCTCACTCCTTTGAATTCTATTCACAGACTAATAAAACTATAGCAAAAATCCTTTCCTTATATTCCCTCCGTCGCTAATATGTAGGCAAGGCCCTCTGATTGGTTGAGAAGGGGGATGTAACCGACTCGCTGATTGGCTGAGAAGGAAACATGTGATCTAACTGTTTCCGGGAAACTCATAGCATTTGGGTCGAGCAACAACAACAAATACTATTTCTGGACACCATGACATTCGCCTCGAGCATGTACATGTCCAAAACAACAACAAATGCTGTTTTCTATTTCTGGAAACTCATAACATTCGCTGAGAGCGTGCACTTACAACAACAAATAAATCGACCTTGACATTCGTTGAGAGCGTGCACTTACAACAACAACAACATCGACCTTGGGAAAAAGAGGTCATTGACCCCATTAACCACGTGTTCTCCCCAGGGACTCTATACCCATATTTGGTGTTAAAAAAAGTTGTAGGTGGCAGCAGGGGTGAGTGTTCGCGCTGGTACCCCCATCTCTACTGGCATAATTCTTGAAATTAGAAAAGATGGAACTTGGACCAGCAGTGTCCCTATCTGTATGATGAACCTGACGAAAGATACGAAGACGTAGAATTACCATAAAACCAATTAGTGTTGATGACCAATTAGTTTTCAAAGCCAGTTGCATTTCGTTCCGCGTCTATGGTGCAAGTTGGACTTAGAATTATCAACACGAAGCCTTCTTCGATCACAAATACACATGTGTGGTCAACATGTTCCATGGTTACTGAAATACTTTAAAGATATTGACTTTGTTATCTCAGTCATACTGAGCCAAATCCATTAGGCTCCATTTGGATGTTTTTTGCTCTCTCCTTTCGCCAGAGAGTTTCACCATCAGAAATTAAATTTTGGAGCTTGTATCTCAAAAGCTACATTTGAGGAGCTCCCCACTATCCTCTACATTGCGTACATCTCAAAGTCATGTGTGTCGCAGAGTACCCCCCCCCCCTCCGAGACACATTTCTGTCGAGATTGGCAAACTTTCGCCAAACAAAGCCACCTGGTGAAGGTGCGGCCTCGCCTCGGCTACATTTTCTATACTGAGTTTGCTTTAATAATTATTTTTTTTAGTAAGTCTCAATGAATAAATTTAAATAATATAATCCAGGGGTGCACACTGGAATCAAGTGGCTTATGAAGGGATGCATGACTTCATCCCTGTTACCTACACTTAACTTGGTGCATGCACAGTGAGTCTCCTTTCACTATCTATCATAAAGATGCTTCCTTTAGCTTCACTAAGAAAATGATTTTCCAAAAAAAAAGAAAAAAAAGAGACATTACACGAGAGATAAAAAGCGTAGGGTGATAATACGAACAATTATTACCATCTGAAAAACCCCCGCAACCAGATACTATCATTCTCGGCTGCAATTGCTTTTAAATTTAATAAATTGAACAATTCAAGTTACAAATTAAGCTTTGAATTAGAGCCAAACATAAAATCTTTACAAAAAGAATTATCCAAATCTTGTATAAATATGTATATTAAATAATATTATGCATAAATTTAAGTATAATACTAATTATAGCACTGATGATAATACGTAAGTACATATAAATATTGTACATATTTAAAAATCTGCTTTTTATAACCATAAGAAAAGATTACGGAGGTAAATTAATATTTCCATAAAGTAAGCCTTGTTTCTCAGTGCATTGAAAGGACGATAAAAGAGCTTAATTTACTAAACCCAAGACAATTTCTCTTATTTTTACAAGTGTTTATTTTCGATTTTCACTTTTCAATTAAAAAATTCGAGTCAGTTTGAAATTTCTAAAATATTCTACTACAATTAGTCAGTGTTTAAAAGTATGCCTAGGCCCTCTTATTCTGTTCTTAACAGGGACGTACAAAGAAGAGGGCCTAGGGTCCAATAGCGCGTTTTTTTTCTTTCGGTGTAGGCCTGATATGGTGTAGCTATTAAGATTATCTCTGGGCACTTTAATTGGAAAACAAAAACGAATTTGTGCATTGGGAAAACCCTTCTTTGACATTTTCACTAGAGCAACTGATTTTATGTCCTAGCATTACTGCAGTCTCTTCAAAAGCGCTGGCTGTTGTAATTAGAATTTGTTCAACATACTATTCTAGTTAGTTTTATTCACTTATTCAGCTAGAAGCAACTTGCTTATCGGCTTCTTCAGATCTCAAACCTAGCAGTTTTGACAAATATTTCAGAAACTTCGACGAACCTGACAACGGTCTGAAAAGTTTTTTTTTTGAAACGTAATAAGCAATAAGTTTCGCAATTTATGCTTCTTAGAAAACCATTGGTTTTTAAATTGAAATGTCGACCAATGATTTTTCTCTTGCATTTTCATTATCAGTCTTTCTTCATTTCTATTACTTTCGTCTTATATGAGGTAAGTGACACTTGAAAACAAAAGTATAGATTAATACGAAACTCGGCCACCGTTTTAGGGATACAGAAATATGGAGGATTATTTGGACGGATTACCACAGAAAGGGTATCAAACAGTTCGTGGTAACGAACTGTAAGTAAGGAGTGACCCGGCTCAATAGGAACCGAAACTCTAAAAAAACGGAATTTTGATACCAATAGGTACATCATAAGAATCAAATTTTAATGCTGATTTCCAATGTAAAAGTTTCATAAAGTTAAGTCTCACCCATCAAAAGTTACGCGCCTGAGAAAATTTGCCTGATTTTCGAAAAAAGGGGAAAACATACCCTAAAATCTATAGAATCTTAATCAGAATAGTACCAACAGATTCACCATGTACAAGAGATATATTTTAGAAGTTTTAAGCTCCTGTCTTTAAAAGTGTGGAATTTTGTATTTTTTGCTAGAAGAAGGATCACCGTCACGTGTTTATTTTTTTTTTTTTTTTTTTTTCAGGGGTGATCGTATTGACCCAGTGGTCCTAGAATGTCGCGGGAGGGATCATTCAAACGGAAACTAAAAGTTTTAGTGCCCTTTTTAAGTGACCAAAAAATGGAGGGCAACTAGGCCCCCTCCCACGTTCATTTTTTTCCAAAGTCACCCGATCAGAATTTAGAGATAGCCATTTTTTTCAGCATGGTCAAAAATATAATAAATATGTCTTTTAGGATGACTTAATCCCCCAAAGCCCCCAGGGGGAGGGCTGAAAGTTATTAACTTTTTATTATTGGTTATTGGGAAGTATACAGACGTTTTCAGGGGGGATTTTTTCTGGTAGTGGGGGTCAGGGGTTATGTGGTATTCCGTATATGAAAGGGGCTGTCCCCTCCTCAACGCCTCGCTCTTTACGCTAAAGTTAGACTCTTTCTCACAACGCTGTTTTTTAAAACAAGAAAAACTTTAGCGTAAAGAGCGAGATATTGAGTAGGGGACAGCCCCTTTCATAAACGGAATAATTTCTGTTCGTTTTAAGTTTTAATGTTGCTCCTTACTTTTTTATTTAATCGCGTATAATGACGAAAGTGCAGAAGAGGGGCTTTCCTCGAGCTTGAAAAGATATAAGCACAGTTCAATGGCATTATTAGCAATGAACGTACATCCCTATTTATGGCATATGCAGCTGTATTTAAGCTCCATCCCTTCCCCCCGTCAGAACAAGGACCTAAAAAAATTGTGAAGATCTTGTCCTAGGTGATTGAAATTTTCACGAATCCATCTACATCTCAAGTTAGGGGGTCTAATTCTGGAAACCACCTTGCCAAGTAAAGTTTGTACATAAAATTTCTATTATTGTTATTTAACACCTCGGAATATTTTTTCTATCTTAAAATTCTGCAAGTGACTCTTACGAACTGTTAATTATCAGTCGCAGCCCTGGACTAAGCCAAAAAAAAACGAAAAAAGAAAAAAAAAAAAAACGTTAGGTCTTCTGCCGAATATTTCAAGGCATAAAAGCAAGAATAAAGGGAAGGTTGAGGTTCCAGCCCTTCACCATGATTTTAATTACTGATCCATTCTAGAAGTTTCATTGACAGCACAACACTATACAAGTTATCCAAAAGGTAGCACTCTGTACTTTCACTAATGAATAATCTGTTTTTAGTTTCAACTACTATGCGTTCAGCGTCAATCAAAACAAAAGCTAACCTCAATATTTTCAGCTCAGAGAAATTTAGAAAAAAATACATGATTTAGGCGGTTCACAAAATCAATCCTGGGCTTCTGTAGCTTTTTAGATGTGAATTCAAAAATCGCATGACAATCCGATTAGATTTTGTCATCAATCATTAGCAGAATTCGAGAAAGAAGGACAAGTTCCGCGTCAATGAATTTTTCAGAGAAAATCATTGAT
The DNA here is from genome assembly GCF_049724085.1 of Artemia sp. Qi Xiang Cuo. Classification (NCBI taxonomy): domain Eukaryota; kingdom Metazoa; phylum Arthropoda; class Branchiopoda; order Anostraca; family Artemiidae; genus Artemia; species Artemia sp. Qi Xiang Cuo. The sequence continues at coordinate 81,168,872 of NC_142798.1, read as the reverse complement.
CACTGCCTTAAACTGACAAATAAAAAGTTTCGCCTGTTTCAAGACAGCAAGCAGGTCGTTCATAATCCGCTATCAATATGGGATTTTTGTAAGGAAAAGTTAAGATTTTCAAGTCTCAATTACAGAACATTTCTGGTGCATGTTGGTTGCGACACACACAAGATGTTTAGATATATAAAATACTAGTGTAGCGATCTCGTGTCGAACATAGCCAAACGTGCAGAACGATTAGTTCTTCTTCTACTTTCTTAGCTCTTTAGTTGGGTTCGATAAATTTTCTTTGGTACTGTTTCGCTTAATGATACACAACGGCTATAGACAGTCGAATGAATGCCGTGATGGAGACCCGTAAGCGGGTAATTGTTATCTAATCTGATGGAAGAGCGTACAGCGTAGTTTCTCATTGAATTTGCAATATTTAAACTGTTGTTTTTTGTTGTTTAGGGGGGGGGGGCGGTACCTAGGTTAGGTTACGTATTTGATATATGCATGGTTCACCCCCCCCCACCCTCTAATGTGCAAATATATAGCCCAAATTTGTTTCTAAGCTATTATATATACATCCTATATTATATTTTTTATTAGCATTAACCAAACTTGACTTCTTTAGTATGTACCATAAAGCGAAACAGAACCTTTTCCTTCGAGGTTGAAAATAAAACATCCCTTTAAATGATAATTAAGGCCTACTCTAGTTCCAATGTTTAAAAGATAAAAGAAAATTGAAATGGAATAAGAGGGGGGTCGGAGCTCAGCCCTCCCCAACATCACAACTTACCATTTATTCAATAAACGTTGTATCTTCAAAATAATTCACTTTTTTTTTCTTTTTTTAAGTTCTCTCATACCAAAAAAGAAATCCTTTCACGTCCTAGCTTTGCCTGTAATAAAGATGATAATGTTGTATTAACTGGAACCCACGCGATATTCCAAGTTTGGTTAATGCTAATGAAATAGAACAAAATAAGATAAAAATGTAATAGTTTATAAACAAATTTGGGCTATATATTTGCAAATTAGTGGGGTGGGGGGGATTAAACCATAGCATATATCAAATACGTAACCTAACCTAACCTAGGTACCTTTTTTCCCCTAAACCCCCAAAAACAAAAGTTTAAATAGTGTAAACGCAGTGACAAATCCCTGTTTGCAATCCTCAGCATAGGAATTGTCAATTGAAAGAAACCTGTTTGATTAGTTTCTTTGGCATCTTCAATGTACAATATCGCGCGTGGGTTCCACCTAATACAACAAAAGAGCCATGGTCCTTAAATGAATTATCTTATTATCATTTTTTTTCCCAGAGCAACTTATATGGAAGGGATGGTCATAGAAACTTCTGAGGGGCTCACTCGACTGGAAATTGAAATTTATAACGCCCTTTTTAAGAATCAAAGTGATTGGAGGGCAACGAGCCTCTTTTACCTTATCCTCTTTAGCTAAACACACCTCCTCCGTAATCTCCAAAGACATTCGATCGAAATTTTTAGATAGAAATTTTGTGCAAAATCGTTAAAAGTTCCAATAAATTTGCCTCCAGGGATGGCAAGACTCCCACAGGCCACGAGGCAAGGGCCGTAAATAATTCAAACTGGCAATTATGGAAACATATGTTTTATAATGGAAAAAGGGGGTTTGCGCAGTAGGCTACCTAAGGAACGGCTAAAAGTATTAATTGAAACTTTAATGGGAATGTTCAGGGTGTTGATCTAAATCAAAAGAAGCAATCTGTTTCAGGGTTGTCAACAGTGCATATGTGCAATATCTCGGGAACGACTAAGGGTATTAAATTGAAACTTTCAGGGAATTTTGAGCATGATGTTGAACTAAATTAACAGATATTATACGCATCCAGGTTGTCAAAAGGGCGCGCCTAAACTATATCAGAAATGGCTAAGGGAATTAAGTCGAAAGTTTCAGAGAATGTTGGGGGGAGGATGTTTAACTGAACCAAAGAGCGATTGAGAGCGATGTTAAACTAAATTAAAAGACACTATGTACATCCAAGTGGTCAGAAGGGTGCAACTAGGAATGACTAAGGATATTAATCCGAGACTTTCTGGTAATGTTACACTAAATCTAGTGACACTATGTGTATCCAGCTCATAAAAAAGACCATAATATAAAAAGAATATCCATAATATTAACCAATAATAAAAATTTGGCAATACAAAACGAATATAAATTAATAAGAAAAACTGCTTCTGAAAGAGAAGTTTTTCAACAAAAATTAAAAAATCGCATGAAGACCTAGAAGGAGCAGAAATAAGGTCCTTTGAAAATTCAAACTGAAAATGACCAGAAATTACTATCAATGACTAAATGAACCCCAAAACTAACAGAAATTAAAATCATTAATCACATCAAACATAAAGATGACAGATACTGATATAGATGAATAAAAATTTCTAAAACGAGTAAAAACTCGAATGAATAATCAAGCCAAACCTAAAACGGACAGATAATTACTACCAACAGGAGTATGGATATCATCTCTAAACCTCCTAAGACTATTGAATCACTTGTGCTTTACTGAAAATCAAATATTTTTTTTTTCTAATTCTGTTATAACTGTAACATAGAACAAATCTAAAAATGCCGTTAAATAAAATCTCGAGCCTTGAATTGCTGATGTTCAAAAACATAATATCATTGTATATCGAACATTCATTTTACTTTTTTTAGTTTTTTCCAGCCATGTTGATTATTATGGTGATTTAATTTTAATTTGCGTCAATATTTTGACGAATTAAAAAACAGTTCAAAACTAGGTAATTTTTAATAAAACGCAAATGACATAACAGCCTTTAGAACGTTCAGAAAGAGAGGGGCGTTTTTTCAAACACAAACACTCCTTTTCCTATTAGGTCTTCAATGCATTCAGTATAAATCACAATTTCTGAATTTCACGATTTTCTCAGAAAGCTATCGCTAATAAAATAAGTTATCATCAGTAGAAAATATAATATTGTTAAATTAGTAAGGCGGAAATCATGATATCTAGGTAGAAAAGGACGCTGCAAAAGTCAAGGTTATTCTCGCCTTAAAGCCTGAGAAACAGTCAAATAATTTTCTTGATTTTAAAATCAACACTACAAACTCTATTAATCTTTTGGAAATGGTCAATACATTAAATGGTAAATTAAGAGTATCTATACACCGCTTTAAAATGACAAAAATATTCAATAGAAATATCTTTCTTTTTTTAACCAAATCTTAATGGATGACAAGATGTTTCAAATTGTCCGTGGATTATTTGATTGATGTTAGGTTAGGCCTGAAATGGACTATAGATCCATGCGTGAAAATTCCCTCTACTTAGCTTAGCCTTTTTCAAGCTTTTGTCATTCATTGGGTCTTGGATGAAAATCAAGTTATTAGATCAAACGACGTTAAAATTGCTTCACTTTGAAAACTTTACTTTCAATGTCATATTATTTACTATAGTTTATCACAGTAAAATTTAAATAGCAACAGTGAATGCAAACGAAACTGATATAAATCAAAATACAATTTATCAACCCCGCTCCCAACTTCTTTTATTTAAAATACACTTAAGCTTCGAAGATTAGACCTAAGTATGTTTTTTTACAGCATAAATATTTTTTTTACAACATAACTTCACATGTGGACAGAGATAGAGGGCATTTAACACCCCCTGAAAACCCATAAGCCCTATAGCCCTGTAAGCCCATAAGCCCTATATTAATGGCCACAAAGTTTCCATTTTCCAGAAGGAGCTGGAATCCATCATTTATAGTTTAACCTGATTAAAATCTTAGGCAGGATTAGCCTCATATATACTTTGACTAAATGCACAAGGAATGAATACGCACGGTTGACACAGAGCTCTTTTAAGCGTTTAATTTGGGAGTCCCTCAAAGGGAGTTTACCCTTGTAGCCCTGGACCCAAGTCCCTTTGAACTTAAAACATTATGCAAAACTTAACCTTCGCATTTAAACAAACAAAGTAAAAAAAAAATACCGTTATTAACTTGAACAGAATTTCAATAATATTAAGCCACTAAAAACACTGATCGGAATTTTTTTTTTTTCGTATGTGCAATTTTAACTGACTTGGTAATAAAAACAAATAATAAGTTATTGCCTTTTAGCTTCTAGTTTGACATTTTCTAGCGTCTAATGAACAATTCACCATTTTCTGAACTAACATTGCTTCGAATACATATGGATAATATACACACATATGCAATGTGTCAAGACATAATTTACCATAACAAATGAGTAAAATTATATTAAAAATTGGAATAAGAATTAAGAACACAAATTGATGCAGATTTTAATATTTATCACTGTATGGTTTTACATCAATTATCAAGTCAAGTATCCATTTCAATGACAGTCTTTTTGAATCAGAAACTACGTACAATCAATTTTTTTCTTTTTAAAAATAAACAAAAAATCCAAACATAACATCATCTCATTCTAGTATTGCTTCTGAAAATAGCAATTTAAAGGCTGAAAGCTACACGAAAACCATTATTTTACACCTAAAAATGTATTTAATTCAACCATGGACTAGGAAATAGTTTTCGTGTAGTTTTCGAATAAACCCTCTTTTGAGGACAAAGATTTTTGCAAGTACACTGAACCCATTTAATTGCCAACTAGCGCCAAAAAACGGAAAAGACTGGAAGCATTTTTTCATCGCCATCGACATATTTTATTATCAAAATTAATTTGAATTCAATATACTACTACCGCTAACCACTCATCGCAACACCAAGTCGCCTGAGGCCAACACAGCTACACACCCTCCTCCTCAATCCCAATCTATTCAAAGCCTCCCTCTTTACACCCACCCCGGAAGTTCATATTTCCTTTAAATCTTTCTTTATGACATCCTCCCACCCCAACCGCGGACGAGCTGCTTCCCATTTAGCCCTTGACGGTTGGCCGAAAAGGACAATCTTCGGCAATCTGTCATCCTTCATCTGCAAAACGTGCCCTAGCCACCTCAGCCTTTCTCTCTTTACAGCTCCAAAAAGTAGGATTGAACCACGCTTTTCGTACAGCCAACTGTTTGAAATACGGTCAGTCAGCAGTGTACCCAGAACAATCCGTGGGCAATTTTTTTGGAAAACATCTAGCGAATCTTTAGCCGCTTTTCGGAGCACCAATGCACAATATAGCCTTAATAGAAATATGAAACGGTTCTTCTGCTCAAAATACGGAACAAATTTTTATAAGCTTTAATTAAAATATCAAAAACAAACACACAGTTTTTCACAGTTTTTACCTTCTTTTCTTCTTCTTTGTATTTACCTTACTTTTCTGTTGGCTCAATTTTACAAGTGGCGGAATTTTACTTGGGGTAATTTTCTGCGGGGAGTTTTCCAGAGGGATTTTTCCGGGAGAACTGTCCGCGAGGGAATTTACCAGGGCAATTGTCCACCAGAGGAGGAAGATTTTCCGGAGGGAATCATCTTATAACCATGAATTATGCTCTAAACAACATTTTCCAACCTTTTTTCTAATGCACACCCCTTTTGATTTTATCCAGTTATAATCAAGCTAAGTAAGACATGAACTATGTTCAATTTCAGTTCGCGTATTTTTGCTACGTTTCAATTTTACTCCATTCGACTCCTCGCATCCCTCAGAATTCGCTTTTTTGGAAATCAAATACCATCTTTAGGTTCAGAGACTTACCCTTTTGTTTGATAGCCAAACGTGCAATATCCAGTGCTACAGAATCATTTCTTCTTTTTTGCAACACCCCACCAATGGAAACCCAAGGAAATAGATTTTTGTCCAATCGGACCAAAAGTGAAAGGACCCGAACCCAAGAACACGTTTTTAGATAAACTTTGATTGATGACAGTAATTATATCCTACCTACTAATTTCCCTAACGTACTAACTTAACTATATATATATATATATATATATATATATATATATATATATATATATATATATATATATATATATATATATATATATATATATATATATATATAGTTTATATAACTCAACAAAATATTTATTCTTTCTTGCTCTTGATAGGACCTTGTTAAGCGTTTAATACTTCGTTAGTTCACTGTAAAAAAAAAAAAAAAAAAAAAAAAAAAAAAAAAAAAAAAAAAAACACTTACGTCAAAAGAATTTTAAGAGCTAAACTAATTACTTAAACTTTTGTTTATAAATACAACGAAATTAAGCATAATATTAAACACTCAACATTTATGACAGGGAAAGTTACTATCATTCATGGTAAATTTACTCCTTATTTTTAAACCTCCTCTCAAGACTAGATAATTCGTCACCGTGCGAATTGTCAACTATTTGTTAATTATTAGTTGTACTTACCTTATAACATAGAATAAAATAAAACAAATAACAAAATTTATAAGAAAGAATTTGAAATCCAAATGAAATCCTTGTACATTTACAAAAATTTAAATGCAAATACAAACTTAATCGTGCATATTTTGACGAAAGCAGGTTGGCGATTATATACTTGGCCAAGTTTAAGGCAAATTAGCTATAGATGCAAAAAAAGATTTATATTTTGTATTCATGGAGAGTTGGTTTTACATAATCGGCCAAATGAAATGTGAAAAAATACATATTTGACAAACCTTTCCTAATGTCCAAAATAAGGACGACTCCTTGACGCTAACCTCTCCAAATCCTTCCACTCCTAATTTTAAGTGGCAGCTTATTCATTACTGATAAAGCCCACCTTATATTTTTCCCCTGAAAACCCAGCTTCAGATAGTATTGCCCCGAAAATACTTGCTTGATCTCAACGTAAACACCAAGAGATGCCACCGTCGTTTAACCCCTCATTTGTCATTGCTGTATCCTGTTCTTCCAAGAACAATAAATAAGTTCGTTTATTAAGTTTTAACCATTATATTTTATCGCTTGAAACTATTCATAATTTGAAATCCTGCACATTCTATGACTTTAATATCATTATCACATTACACTGGTAAGAGCGGTTACTTTTAAAATAGACGTGCCCCACGAAGAGAAAATTTTCGCCAAAGAGCTTATAACTTAATTATTTTCAATATTTCAATCTGTAAAAAAAAATTTAAGATATATATATATATATATATATATATATATATATATATATATATATATATATCAAGGCCGTATCCAGGGGGGGGGGTTACCCGGTTTGAACCCCCCCCCCCCCGAAATTTTTGACCGACTCGAAAATAAGCCGAAAATTAGTAAAACCTAGGTAAAAATCAGTAAAATTAGTCGAAAACTGAGTAAAAAATTAATAACCCCCCCCCAAAAAAAGTCAAAAATTAGTAAAACCCCCCTGAACAAAAATCCTGGATACGGCACTGATATATATATATATATATTTATTTATATATATATATATATATATATATATATATATATATATATATATATATATATATATATATATATATATATATATATATATATATATATATATATATATATATATATATATATATATATATATATATATATATATATATATATATATATATATATATATATATATATATATATATATATATATATATATATATATATATATATATATATATATATATATATATATATATATATACTTCTTACGGTGAATGTTTTAAATCTAGTTAATATCGACATTCACCGGTGAATGTTCGAAATTCATCTTTCTATGCTTCGATTCAGTTAGCTTTGCGAGTCAGCTTTTTCAGTCGAATGCAACCTATGATGGTAAAAGTTATATTTAGATTAGATTATGTTAGTTTAGATTAGGTTAAATTTGGTTCTAAATATCAGAAATGGGTTTAAAACCTAACTTCAGCTAACCTAAACCAACCTAAACTCGTCTAACCAAACCTAATCTAATGTGTCATCATCAAACCTTGCTTTAAATTGAAAAAAATTGACTGGGCCACGCTGACTAAATCCAAGGAGAAAAAAAGGTATTTCGGACATTCACCGGAGAATGTCGACGTTAACCAATTTGCGGACACTCACCGTGATATATATATATATATATATATATATATATATATATATATATATATATATATATATATATATATATATATATATATATATATATATTTATATATATATAAGACCCTAAATTATATATAAGACCCTAAATTCATTTGAGCATTTAAAAAAAAAAACTATTTTCCCCAGCCATAAATTGACCTTTATGAATCAATTATTTAATTAGAAATGCCAATATTCTCCCCAAATCCTGACCTAAAGTAAAAGACAATTTAAGCATAAATATTTCCAAAAATATAAATACGAGTCTTAAAAATGGATATTTTGGCACGAATAATGTCGGTTTGACAACGCTCTCCATAAGTACAATTATACCAGAAATTGCATCAAGGACAATGCAACTTAGAAATCATGATCTGAATTTAGATCACGAAAGTATTTAAACTAGGACTAGTGTCCATATCATATTGCACTGTAGGCGTAATGATTATAAATTTGTAGGATGTCGTGGGTTATTTTGACAGTTTGTCAGCCCTAAGCTAATCAAACTTCCGGAAATTTGGCGAGTTAAAACAGTTAGACTGACCGAACAGAAATTTTGCTAAAAGCGTTAGCAATTTCTCAGCTCTTTGTGGTAATAGCACTTCCAGTTACGAAACCAAAAAAAAAAAAAAAAAAAATATTGATTTACCTGTTGTTTGATTGGGGCCCACGATTCAATCACTTAAGCATCCTAAGGATATGCAAAAAAATGTAATAAGTGTATTTTTATTTAATGCATTAAATTTATTTAATTAATGGGTTTTATTGACATTAATGGATTAAATCCAATCAGATTATATGTTTGTACGATATAGAAGCTTGGGCGTTAATGAAATAGGGGCGGGCAAGTTGGTTCCAAGCCCCCAAAATCCACCGAATCATGTCAAAAATACATTTAAAAAAAATGAGAGATGGGCTTATATTCAAAAGCCATCCCAATCCCTTGTGTGTGCACCTGCGGAGGTGGAATGTTGTTGGTTGTTGCTATCGTCATAGAACAAAATACTAACTAATTTTTTATTCCATCTTGGTTTATTTTTAGTCCCTCTATTGCTTTAACTATTCCATTCTCTACATAATTTATCAGTGAATCATTTTTACCTTTATTTATTTAGTTTTCTCTAAAATTTCCAAGAGTCGTTATGATCGAAGGGTCGCCTACTTTAGAAAATCGTACACACCGGTTGGCAAGAGCTGTGTGTGAAAGAATTCTGCCACGCGTGGTGCTCAATAAATGACACTCTAAGATGTGTACCAGTTGGTGGGGTGCAGGGAACCCTTTGGTTATGACAAGCTTTTAAAAGATTATCGTTTTTGGAGGGGTCAGCAATAATTCGACGAATTTAGGCAACTAACTACAATTTAGCCTAACGTTGACGATAATTTTAAGACTTAACTGAGATATTTAACCAAAAATATATTGATTAATAAACTACATACCCAGTAAATCGTGGAGTATAGCATCATCAAACGTATCTCAATAAATAAAATAATGAATCCGTTTCATATTACCAAGTAAAAAGTTTCACATATCAAATTGTGTTCAATATCGATCTTCCTGGGGACATGATAATACGCAACGCCGGGAAAGAATTGCAGGAAGGAATGGCAAATTCTCGGAGTCAGATATAGTAAAATAATATTATTTTTAATGCTTAGATTTAAATAGTTGAGGCTCAAATTTAATCTGGAAAAAAAAAAAATTTGATAGTACAGAGTTAGTGTCATTCAATTTGATACAGGTGCTACAACTCCAGGTTGCTATGTATGTTAGTATTGTGGCATGAAAACGGTTGCCAGCGACGTTATTGACACATTATGGTGATCTCAATTCCCAAAGATAACCAGAATAATTTTAGAAACAGTTTGTATCCAGTGGCAATTGTGTAAATATAAAAGATCACTGATACAAACTGTCACGTGGAGTTTATCCGATGACATAACGAACAATATAAGCTCATGTGAATATTTCTAAGGATGATAATCATAAAACGACCAGAAACAACTTTAGCCACTACAAAAAGAATTAGAGCCCAGTATGAATGTCTCTATATTAAACTGCACCTAAATCAATTTTTTATACTCAAATACGTAAGCCAACATGGAGAAACGCGTATAATACGTAAGCCAATACTCAATACGTAATACTCAAATGCGTTTCACGTATAATACTCAAATACATAATAACTCAAATTACTCAAATACGTAACTCAAATAACTCAAACGACTCAAATACGTAATAACGAAGTTACTCAAACACGTAAAGTAGCTCAAATACTCAAATACGTAAATACGTATAATACTCAAATACGTAAGCCAACATGGAAAAATGACATAACGAACAATGAAAGCTCATGTGAATATAAGGATGATAACCACAAAGCGATCAGAAACAACTTTAGCCATTTCAGTCCAGTATGAATGTCTCTATAATAAACTGCACTCAAATCAATTTTTGATACTCAAATACGTAAGCCAACATGGAGAAATGCTTATAATACGTAGTACTCAAATACGTATTACGTATAATACTCAAATACGTAATAACTCAAATTACTCAAATACGTAACTCAAATAACTCAAACAACTCAATAACTCAAATACGTAATAACTAAGTTACTCAAATACGTAGGGTATCTCAAATACGTAAATACGTATAATACTCAAATACGTAAGCCAACATGGAGAAATGACATAACGAACAATGTAAACTCATGTCAATATAAGGATGATAATCACAAAGCGATCAGAAACAACTTTAGCCATTTCAAAAAGAATTAGAGCCCAGTATGAATGTCTCTATAATAATTACTACTACTACTAACAACTAACCGCAGCATCAAGCCGCCTGAGGCCAACACAGCTACACACGCTCCTCCTCCATTCCAGTCTATTCAAAGCCTCCCTCTTTACACCCGCCCACGAAGTTCCTATTTCCTTTAAATCTTTCTTTATGGCGTTCTCCCACCCCAGACGGGGACGACCTGCTTTCCGTTTAGCCCTAGATGGTTGGCCGAAAAGAACAATCTTTGGCAATCTGTCATCCTTCATCCGCACAACGTGCCCTAACCACCTCAACCTTTCTTTCATTATAGCCCTAGAGAGCGGTATTGAACCACATTTTTCGTATAACCTATTGTCTGAAATACAGTCAGTCAGCCGGGTACAAATCCGAAATGTTACCTTGGTAACCAAACAAAGGCTATCCCTAAACGGAGCGTAGCCCAAAACTGACTTTTTTAAAGCTAAAATACTACAAACTAAAATCATATTGAATCAAGCACTATCAATTATTCAATTATTAAAAGCAGCAATTTTTAACCATATTTTGAAGAAAAAGTCATTTATCAAACAGTTCGTGGTAACGAACTGTAAGTAAGGAGTGACCTGATTCAATACTAAAAAATGGCTCTAAAAATCAGAATTTTGTTACAAACAGTTACATCAAGATAACCGGCTTATTATACTGTTTCTAAATATATGAATTTTATTTAGTTTAGTCTTACACATTACGGGCTACGGGCCTGAGAAAATTTGCCTTACTTTTGAAAAAAGGTGAAATCACCCCCTAGAAGTCATAGAATCTTAATAAAAATCACATCATCAAATTCAGCGTATCAGAAAACCCTACTGTAAAGGTTTCAAGCTCATATATGCAAAAAACTGGAATTTTGTATTTTTTTGCCAGAAGAAAGATCACGGATGCGTGTTTATTTGTTTTTTTTTCAGGAATGATTGTATCGACCCAATTGTCCTATATTATCGTGAGAGGGCTCTTTTGAACTGAAATTAAAGGTTCTAGTGCCCTTTTTAAGTGACGAAAAATTTTGAGGGCAACTAGGCCCCCACCCCCGCCCCTTAACACTCAAAATCGTCCGATCAAAATTTTGATATAGCGATTTTGTTCATCATAGTTGAAAGACCCAATAACTATCCCTTTGGATATAACATGACCCACCTACAGCCCCAGAGGAAAGGTCTTTGAGTTATAAAATTTCCCCATTGTTTACGCATTATATTTGTTACTGGGAAGAATGCATACATTTTAGGGTGGGGGGGGTTACAAATTTTTTTTTTTTCGGGGGGTTTTTCCACGGGGGAATTTTCTATTGGGAGGGAGTCTTCTAGGGGGTGAACTTGTCAGGGGAAATTATACACTGGGGGCATTTGCGAGAATTCCTGTACAAAATTCTTTTTATATTTCTTGCTTTCTGTTTTCCGTGTCAATTTTACGCGTGGAGTTGTTTGTCCTGCGTAAATGATCACCGGGATTGAATTGTCTAAAGGATATTTCCGTGGGGAGGGTATTTCTCCGTGGAGGTGGGGCCAGGTTTCCTTAGATCATTTAAAAACGATCAGAAATCAAAATAAAAAAATAAAAGTTTTTTTCAAGTGAAAGTAAGGAGCAACATTAAAACTTAAAACGAACAGAAATTATTACGCATACGAAGGGGATTGCCTCCTCCTTAACACCTCGCTCTTTACGACAAAATTTGAATGTGGTCCCAATTCTTTAAAAAAGACTCCTGAAACACAACGGTTGTTTAATTAGAACAATAATAAGCTTTTTAAAAACTACTAAAAAAAACTTTAGCGTAAAAAGCAATGTGTTGAGGAGGAGGCAGTCCCCTTCATATACGTAATAATTTCTTTTCGTTTTAAGTTTTAATGTTGCTCCTTACTTTCAGTTGAAAAAACTTGTTTTTTTTATTTAATTCGTGATATATAAACGAAAAACTATTTCAACTTTTAGTATGAAAATGAATTACTCAGATGGTTAAGCATTGCCCAGGACAACGATAAATAGGCTATGTTGCAATAGCGCTATGGTGAGGTGGTGAGGAAATCAATCAGTCCCATAGGAAAAAAACAATTTTCTTTCTTTTATTATATTTTCACTATCTTAAAAAAAGAACCATACGTAGCAGAGAGAATCAGATATTAGGACTTTAAAATCCTTACCTAGTACTACTAGTACTAGTAGTACTACTAGTCGGGTACTACTAGTACTATTAATGAGTACTAGTACTAGTAATAAGAACTACTAGTGCTTATTAGGGTACTTGCGCCGAATTTGTACCAAAGAGGGGAGACAGCTTCGAAAAATACAGAAATAGGACAATAAAAAGTCCAGGGAGAATCCTTATTCTCCTGAGATTACAAGGGAGGGAAATATCCCTTACCCTCCTCTCATGTCTATGCTTTCCACCATCGGTCACCAAATGGGACCAGTAATTTTTCTCTGGAGAACTTGCTTGAATCTTGAGTCTTGCAAGTTACCTAAAGTCTTTTTTCTTGGGGTTTGAAAATAAAAGACTGAAACGGCTTTTATAAAAGAGGTTTTGAAAAACTTTTTTAGTAAGAAGTCTGTTCTTACTTTCGTAAGGCGAGACGACAAGAATTTTTAATGTAGAATATCTGCAATTTAAGAATGCTGTTGGATCTCTAGATATTGACTACGTACAGAGACACACAAACGCCCACACCCATGACATATATTTTCTGGTAGAGAGGGTTAAATACAAAAGAAACTGACCTTTTAGCACAGTATTATCAATGAAATCAGAGAACACCCATAATAATTAAAATGAACAAAAACTATCCAGCACATGGAAGGGGTCCTTCCCCCTTATTACACTGAAATTTTGTTTGTACTTTACAAAAGTTTTTGTATAATATAAAACATATAAACCGTTGGCATTTTCAAGTTTTTATATACCGATCGCCTCTCATAACCTTTCAACTATAATTGTTTAAAGGTAACATAATAAAATAAAAATACAATCAATATTTCGTCACGTCACTCTTATTCTCATTCACGTCACTCTCATTCTTAAAGAATTGAGACAAAAAAGGACCAGCCTCACCATAAAGAATTATGGTGTTGAATGGAGCGCAAGAGCCCCCGCCCCCCCCCCCATTCACGTACAAGATTGTTTCTAATCGTTTTAAGTTTTAACGCTTCTTTTTATTTCATGTGAGAGACATTGTTTTTCAAGTTAATGTGCGCCCGTTTTAATATCATACAACAGTAATCCTAAATATGAGGGGTGGTTACCACCTCCCTCAAAACACATGCTTTACACCAAATTTCAACTCCGGTATCCTAATACTTCGGTGTTTAAAGACTTCCGTTATCCGTTCAAAAGTGCTGTTTCCACAATAAGAGGGGGGCTGTTACCGTCTCAGCACCTTTCGGAAAGCTTAGTCCATATACATTCCTCCGATTCAAGGAAAGTTTTGGGGTAAATGACTAACTCCATATTGCTAACAGGGACACCTCAAAGAAAGAAAATTCATGCAAAAAAAAAAAAAAAAAAAAAAAAAACGGCCTAAAACAAACAATTTCTGAGCCTTAAAGCACCGCCCCATTCTCACAAAAAAGATGTTTCACTAAACTGACTGTAGAGTTGAAGCACAACTATGCAATACTGTTAAGTGATTAAAATTGATGTATAAACGACTGTTTATTTTGCATCGCCTATATTTAGGTTTAAGGATGAACGCGCCACCGTACGGCTATATGGCTTCCGGAGATTTCATACATATTGTTCAGCAGTTCTATACCGAGTAGCATTCTCATAATTCCCCCCCCCCATGGGGTTTTGGCCCTATTCGGGCCAATACTGTCATTTTAAAGCCCAAAAAAGGCAAAATGTGGGCTTTATTTTAAGGCGAACTGTTTTGCTACTTAAAGGGCACTAGAACTTTCAACGTTCGTCTGAATGATTAGGATTATGTATGATTACTGGGGAAAACAAAATAAACAGTAAATGTGACTGTCCTCATTGGAAAATACGCAAATCGTGTCTTTATAGATCATGTATTGAAACCTCCGCTCCATGAGTATCGGACATGTTATCAAATATTTAAATCCAATGATATAAACATTTCGTCCTTTCGGTACAGTAGCAGACATGTCGCAAAATCGCCTTTTTTACAGAGAACATAAACCTTAAACTATATACATACAATGTGAACATTAAATTTGCCTTTTAAAAAG
Organism: Artemia sp. Qi Xiang Cuo; assembly: GCF_049724085.1. Classification (NCBI taxonomy): domain Eukaryota; kingdom Metazoa; phylum Arthropoda; class Branchiopoda; order Anostraca; family Artemiidae; genus Artemia; species Artemia sp. Qi Xiang Cuo. Next base: position 81,153,857 of record NC_142798.1, on the reverse strand, counting down.
CTGATTTTTAATGGGTATTCACAGCCAATGCATTCTGTCACCCCTCAATTGTCTTTGTGGCTATGAAACCGGTTTTCTCAGATCTTACAATCGGATCAAGAACTTGAGTGTTCCGAATAATTAACAAGTACCCGACTATTTTGTATCGGACATGTTGAATTTAATGGGTTAATTTTACGAAGTTATATCCATTTTAGAGGCCGATGTTTGTTTTAGTGCGCACACTTTCTTCGACTAAATGTTTTTGATTGAGATAATTTTTGTACAATTGAAGCTACAAACTGGACACACATTAATGTACAATTCATGAGTTTTAGATATCTTGGGAGTCTTTTGATGTATATACTGTTATAAAAATTCCGTTTTTTGGTTTACCTTCTGTTGGCAAGAGTCGCTATATATATATATATATATATATATATATATATATATATATATATATATATATATATATATATATATATATATATATATATATATATATATATATATATATATATATATATATATATGATTACAATTCTTTTACTGAATGAGAAAACGCACAAAAAATAAGGAATGATACTGATTATGACATTCTGCGTTACATTTCCACGGAGGAAAAAAAAATAATGAAAATGTCATTGCAACTATTGCAACATGAAGTGTAACGGTTTGGCTAAGAAAGAAATATCAAAAATTCATTGAAAACTTAATTTCTGTCGTATTTATATGACAGGAAGAAAACAGCTAACGAACTGGCTATGAAAGTTCAAATAAGTATTATTAACAGGGCTTAGGCGTCTCCTAATACTTCACAGTGGGTGACTCCAGTGAAAGAGACTGGAAACGTGGTTGTGACTATCACTCGATTCTGATCTAATTAGGCACGCTAACTAACAGTGCAAATCTCCGCCTTCTGATTTTCTATTCATAAGGAACAAAAAATGACCTGAAAAAATGTGCCCCAGTTCCATCATAATGCGCATAAAAAAAAGAAACTAATATTTTAATTAAGAAAAGCCTCAGCAAATCGAACCCAAAACAGGCTGAAAAAATTTACATTGGCAGCCGTTACAAATCAGGACACCGCTTGTATACAGTTCGTGTCTCCTACGTTGCCTATCATTTAGCCTATTTTCAAGGACCGCTGCCGCGGCTGTCCATGATGTGACTGATCGCACAACCAATTCTTAGAGCAAATATTGTGACGGTTGGTACCAAATGTTCCGTCGGAACGTCATTTATGGAGAGGACCATGTCCCTCTTCTCTTTTAAGACACGATTGAAAAACATTGGATTGTATATGTTTGATAGAAAATAGGGCTTTGTCTGACAGTGGCGAATCCAGGGGGTGAGGGGCGCGCACCCCCCCCCCCCCCCAGCGTAGTCTAAAGTAGTGTAAATTACTTAATTAACTCAAGTTTGCTTTAATTAAAGTTGCTCCTAACGCAAGTTTTTCGGATCACCCCATTTTGCCCCCCCCCCCTAAAAAAATCCTGGATCCGCCCCTTTTTTGGCTTCTTCCAGGTTCCGCAAAACGTGAACTATGAATCTCGTTCGATTTTTTTTCTTGTGGTTGTGTTTTGATTTCGATGCGGTGTCCTAAAACAGCCCCAAGATGATGTTTATTGGTACCGACGGTGTTTTACGGTGTTTATTGGTACTTGTCCATAAACAGGGAACTTAGAAGAGATAATGAACCTATTTCTATTTCAAGAATCCGGTATAGAAAAAAGATAAGGGCTCGTCTAGGGTTGTTGTTCTGGTATATTGATTGGTCATGTTTCTTGACGATATTGACAATAATGAGCAACCCTAGCCCCACCTAGGTTCCATAAGTTCTTTTTACAGGTCTAAGAATCTGTGATTGTTTTTTTTCCGAGATTTTTTTGACTTCGATACAGTATCCCAACATAACCCTGGCAGGGTACTTCTCTAGAAAAAAAGAGAACTTAAAAGGGATAACAGACTTATTCCAATTCCAAGAATAATATATGAAAAAGATGAGGACCTGCCTAAGGTTGTTCTTCAAGCATTAAAATATAATTGATGGTGATCTTTCATGATGATATTGACATGATGAGTTACAACAGTCACCATAAATGCAGCAGTGTCAGTGTGAGAATTCGAGCACATTGTATTTTTCTTTTGTCTGTACAGAAATGGCTACCCTACGACTATTTCCACGCCATATACTACAAAATATACTATAATCATAATCTATATACTATCAACTTGTTAATTATTCAGAACACACTCAAGAATTTTGATCTGTAGATCTGTAAAAACCGGTTTCATACTTGGGTGACAGAATGCGTTGGACTTATTTAATTTGGGCTATATATTTACACATTAGCGGGGGGGATAAATTATTTGGACAGCGTGAAGTTAGAAAACAATTCTTACTTCATAATATGCAGAATAATTGTAGCTAACACATTTTGCATGCAGACCCGCTACACTTTTCCCCCACTCTCCATCCCTAATGTGGAAATATATAACCCAAATTATATAAGGCCAAAGCATTCTGTCACCCGTCAATTGTCTTTGTGGCTATAAAACCGGTTTTCTCAGATTTTACATTCGGATGAAGAACTTGAGTGTGTTCTGAATAATCAACAAGTGCCCAACTATTTTGTGCTCTACAATAAACTATAATATACACTATATATAAACTATAATAACTACTCTCAAATTCAATCATTAAAATAATTCTTCATGTTCAAGCATTCATATCAGCGTCTTTCATGAAAATACAGAATATTTGCGAGGTGACATGGTTAAGATGAATATCCGCAATTTTTTTTTTCTTTTGCTGTGTCCAGGCTTAAACCTCTTTCGAAATTCAGTAGGTTATATTTGACGCCTAATTTATTTCAAAGGGAAAATTGGATAAACAAAAAATACAGATGCAGATAGAGCGGCCCTTTTTTTCTTATCAATACTTGATTGCAAAACCAGCCCATGTCAATCGCTAGATATTTACCTCAGCAAACTGACAAACAATCATAGATTACACAGATTAGAAAGGTTAGTATCTTTTTGCAAAGATACTATTGTTCAAAGGGAGAGGTCAGTCACTTTCCTCTACTTGGTGTAGCCTACATCTCAGAGTGCAACGTGTGCAGCAGAGTCCCACCACGCGGGGTTCAGTACCCGCAACACTTGGCGCGAATCTACCATGTTTCGCACACGCCAACTGATGTACGTGATTTATGAATGTCAGCACCCCCTAATTTCAAACCTATACAGTCATTCTATACCACTCCAATAATACGGCAGTCAAGAACACCTTGGCAACGGCAGCGCAGAATATATTGACAGGAATAGAATTAAAAAAAGAAAAAAAAGCTTTTTGAATACTCTCCATTTGCTTTCATTTTTATCTAGACCCTAGTGAACATTAGCCAATCAGAGTATTCCTGGAGGACAAAAGAGCTTGTGCGTGTACAGCCAGGATTAAACGTTCCTCCTTTCCCAATGATAAATCCTGCGCCTAATATTGGGCAAATTTAAACAGTGGTGTCATTCACAAAAGTTTACGGGGTAGGATCTATTGTTCAAAATCTAATGTAAGAGAATTTTTCTCAACATAAATACTAAAAACAGCATTTCTCAATAAAAACACCCCAACAAATACTACAACTTTTGCGAGTCTTTTTACTATAAAATACAATGTGATCGTAAAAAAAAAATTATAACACTGTATATAGCAATGGGTTGAAGGGTTGTTTCACTCAGACCCGTAAACGTGAGACAACGTCTCACGTAAAATCAAAAAATGATTTTAGGAATCATTTTTCTGAAATACCAGCAATTTTACCAAGAATAACAAGAAAACAATTACACGCACGATTTTAGCTATGATAAAAATTTAACACACATTCATAAACTTTTCGTAATAATTAAAATTTATTTTAAACAGCCAAATCCTGAATTGAAAGAAAATAGCAATAGGAAACAGTTTTAGGTGATAGAAAAACTCTACTTCCATACTGAATGCAGCATAAAGTTCTAACAAAACCAAACATATTCAGCTTTTCTATAAAAATTACAAATCTTTGAGAATTGAGGAAATTTAATGGAAGACAATTTGTGTTCTTAAATAATTCATGGGGCTTCTACTTTAATTTAAAAATTAAAGTAATTTATGATACAGTATTTATTTTAGCTAGTACTAAACGCATTTCAAAGGAAAAAAGTCTGATAAGACTGTTAATAAGGAGAAGAGATTATATTTATCTACAGTTTTAGAAGTAAACAACAAGAAGAGGATACCCTGGATTTACCTGGAATTTTAAACCAGGCCGATGTTAAACAGGCCCTTCCTAGCAATTTAAATTATAAGAATAATAAAAAAGTAAAAAAGTAACAAAAATGCATATAAACATATTTTTGATGCGTTTTTTGAATATTTTGTACCCCCTTCCTAACAAAATAGCCCCCTCCCGTGAACACACATCCTGGATACGACCGTGATCTTCAAGGCAAACAAATTTATATCCCAGAAATTACCGAATTTTAAAATTAAGTAAATTTCCTCTTGTATCAAAACAGCTAACTTGTGTATTTCCAAAGTTGCGTGCTTTCTATTCATAGACAGTAATCTTGTTTCTAATTATAGTAGGTTTTCTTGATTATTATTATTTTATTTATTATTTTAAGTATTACTATAGTTGGAACATTTCTGTATTGACCTTTGTTTTTAAACCTCGTTTTTGGAATTTTCCTACCTAAGTATGTGTGAAAAATGTACAGTTTTATTTTTAAAACAAATAGAAATTGCAATGAAAAACGAAGCCAAACTTAAAAGAACGCAAATTACCACAATGAAGGTTGTTGTTGCCGTCCCTAAAACCTTCCAAAAGGCTAGAGTATTGTTTAAACTTAACTGAAGACTAAATATATTTTTTTTAAGTTGAAAGGTTTTTTAGCCAATTTTTTACCATACATTAAAAAAGAAAAATGTGACAAAGTCAAAATGTTGTTTGCTATTTCAAAAGAAGGATTAAACCACTAATAATATTGACTTCTCGTAAAACAATAGACTGAATTGATTTCAAAATTTCTGCTAAAAGGCAAGTTATCAGAAGAGAGTACTGTTATTGTCCTTGAGATGAAGGTTCGTTCCACTATGGAGCCGGACGTACGAAAAAAATATGGTAGTGAGACCACAAATAAGCAGTGAGCAAACTAAAATCTCTCTGATCTTTCAACCGTTAAAATACTGAAGGCTTTAGTCATCAGAAATTTGAGATTTTTAAGCTGATATATATATTTCTTTACATCGAAAATGTAGGGCCGGTTGGTTTAAATTATACAGGTTCAAAGACATAGACTGTTAAAACGGTTTATTTATTTCTAAATGTTTAATTTTCCCAAAACTGTGTGAGCAAGACGCCCACACAACGCGACGATTAACCTGCCTCTAAAACCGACCTAAACCTTCTTTTTTCACTCTCGGTTGTGGAAACGCGGAAGCATCATCCGATTCGTATTCTGCCTTCTGCGGGTACATCTTTATTAGACTGGTTTAAAAGGGGGGGGGGGATTTTTACCGTCAGCTTTCTGATGTTATGTCTGTTTATTATAATATTTAAAAGACATATAAGTTTAATTTTCCCAACACTGTGTGAGCTAGACGCCCACACAACGCAACGATTAACCTGCCTCGACAACGGTTTTATGGTTTATGTCGACAAAAACGACATAAACCACCTTTTTTTCATTCTCGGTTGTGGAAACGCGGAAGCATCATCCGATTCGTGTTCTGCCTTCTGCGGGCACATCTTTATTAGACTGGTTTATAGGGGGGGGGGGAGAATTTTATCGTCAGCTTTCTGATGTTATGTCTGTTTATTATAAGATTTTGATACAAAGTAATAATCAACTTCGTACTTTATAAACTGTTTAAAATTACAACTAAATTTAGGTTGCAGGGATCACTATGACGGAACGGAGCAACAATTTTAAAGTTACTGGGGATTTTCAGGTTTGAACTGATCACAAAGAACCATACCAGAGGAGTAGATAGAAGAGATTCAATTGTGTATGTTTGTGACCACAGCTCATACAGAGAGATGGTGCGAGGGGACCTGATATTGGTCCAGAGGACACAGTATGGAAAAAATGAACAACAGTGGCTTATAAATATACTTTTCCGGACGATGACCCTTCACCCCTCAGAGAAAATCTCTATTTCTCCTAAGGGTTGGGACCTATGTGCCCTGTGGAGCACGACCAAGTAACACAAGTCGAGTGTTAACAAATACAGCATCTATTATCTTCTCGAAGGAAAACAAATAGACACCAGAACCACAGGAATACTATCTATTGCTTAACTATTCAGGGGGGGGGGGCGGTTTACCACACGAATAAAAAACAGAGCGATAAGCCATAGATGAATAGAATATTTTGAAATCAGAAAATCATATCGGCTCCATGATGCAGTGACGTTTTGCTAATGGTACCAAAATTCAGAGATTCAAAAAGAAATACTTCAACAACATTGTCCGTCCGTAACTCCCGAAAAGACTTGGCGAAGTGAAGTTGCCCAAAATGGAAAAAAAGAAAGCAATGGGCCTGGCTTATAGCTGCAACCTAGTAAAGAGTAAACTACGACCCATAGTAAAGAAAGTTTAAAAACATGTCTTGAAAAAAAAAACTAAGTTAAAGGAGATTTAGGAGTGACAACTATTATAAAGCTTTTACCTTACTAGTAAAATTTAATGCGAAAAAAAAAATTCAAAAATTTTGAAAGAGCTTTAAATTCCTTGGAAATTGAGGGGAATCGAAATGAAAAGTTCACCATTGCAATAATCATGATCAAACACCACAAAAAGGAGATTTTGAGCCCCCACCCCATTTTTAGGGACAAGGAAACTCGTTTTTGCACAGGCAGCAGAGATGTTTCCTTTTTCTTTTCTTTTTTTTCACCAATCAAAAAAAGACATTATGGAACTATGTTGGGTCAGGTATACTTATACGAAAAAAAAATGATTTTTTGAAACGTTCCCAAAAATTAAAATAAGAGAAACAAAGAAGTTCTTGACAATTTAAAGGAAAGTACTGTGAATGAGACAGGCTCCAAAATTTAGAAGTCAATAGACTCGTTTTTCCTAGCTGAAATCTGATTTTGTATATTTTTTCAAGGGTTAAATGGGTTTATAATAAACATTAAAAGACTATTACAAATATTTCCATCAGTTAGAAACAGAAAACGCTATTACACGAAAAACAGCCATAGTTATGCATAGAGATGCTCACTAAGAAGTCCCTATTAGAAAGTGGGATAGAACCACATTTTACATACCAATTACTTTTTCTAAGAAGTATAGGAACTAAGAAGTTCTTATTAGAAAGTGGGATAGAACCACATTTTTCGTACAGATCACTGTTTGAAACACGCCAGCCAAACAGGTACCCAAAACTTTTTGTAAACAATTACTCTGGAAAACGTCCAACTAATCCGCATCCTTTTCCCGAAGCACCCGTGTTTCAGGACTATACTTGACCACTGTCATCACTATAGCTTCTATTATTCTAATCTCGGTTCGCAGATTCATCTTCTTATCCTTCCGAATTTGTTTCAACTATGAATGAAATAACACTCTGGTCCTTGGCTATTCTTTTTTTTTATAGATAGATTGATTTATTTTCCACATAACAGTAAAATAGTTACATAACAATCTACAAATACCCACAAAGGCTCCGTGGCCTGTAGGAGGGGGATTACGAAAGGATCACATAAACATTAATCATTTAAACTCTTAACATATAAACATCAAGGAGGCACACTTGTGCCTCTATAAAGAGGCGACCCACCACAATGTTAAGCGATTTCAGGTCCTAGAGATCGCAGAGAGACGGCGGTGATCGCATTTTGTAGCCCGAGCTCAAACTAAGAAACTTGCAAAATATCCTCCTCCGACTTTATCTTCTTGGGGTAAACTGGGCCGGAAGTTTCGACCCCCCCATCACAGCCCCCCTTTAACGTTGTCCGATTGGGCTGAAATTAGGAGGTTCAGCTTTCCTAGGATCCAAGAGCTTATCTTCGAAATTTCAGCTCAATCCGATCACTCTTTCCCAGTTTTCCAAAAACCAAATATAGCCACTTAAAATTCATCATCATCATTTCTTTTTTTCTTATCCACGCCTGCAGGCCACAGTTGGCAACTGATCCGGGTGAATGAGGACTCATTTGAAGCAGAATTCGACCTGTTAGGGCCTTTTGATATTTTCAGACCGAAAAAATTATCCCCCGAATTTACATTTATGAAAAACCTCGTTTTCCTATAAGAGTCCATGTTAATTTTTCCCATCACAACCCCCCTTTAACGTTGTCTGATCGGGCTGAAATTTAGACGATGAGCTTTCCTGGGGCCTGGGAGCTTATCCTCAAAATTTCAGCTCAATCTGATCACTCCTTCCCTGTTTTCCAAAAACCAAATATCAAGTTTTTTGGGAATTTGCTTTGAGAAAATAGATTCCATTTACTAAAAAACAATTACAATTGTGTCTCATTAGTCCAGCGGTTGATACTTCAAACTGTCAGGCAGAAAACCCGGGTTCGATTCACCGCCAGAGCAAATTTTTTATATACTGAATTTAAACTTTAAAAAAGAAACAGTTTCTTTTTTAAATTATTTGAAAAAAATTACGTTTTCTAAAGAGTTAAAGAGGCTGAGTTACAAGGTCGACCCTTAAAACGTACAGGGATTAGGAGGCACAGTTGGGGGGCTGTTAAAGAGGCTGAGTCACAAGTTCGAACCTTAAAACGTACAGGGATTAGGAGGCACCCTGTACGACGTGATTTGAGTATTCAGGAATTAAAAGCCTTAACACAAGAATGTTCAAGAGCGGGGGGTGTGGGGGGCGGCAGCCCCCCAACTTTAACTCCTGACACGATCAGCTAACAGTTAGTCAAGCAATAATAAGTAATAAACTGTACAAAAACGTGCAGAAATTATTTGAAAAAAACTACGTTTTCTAAAGAGTTAAAGAGGCTGAGTTACAAGGTCGAACCTTAAAACGTACAGGGATTAGGAGGCACAGTTGGGGGGCTGCCGCCCCCAAACCCCCGCTTTTGCAGCCTTTAAATAAAAAAAAACAGTTTTTTAAACTGAAAGTAAGGAGCGACATTAAATCTTAAAACGAACAGAAATTATTCCGTATATGAAAGAGGCTGTGCCCTCCTCAACGCCTCGCTCTTTACGCTAAAGTTTGACTCTGTCTCACAACTTTATTTTTTAGAACAATAAAAAACTTTAGCGTAAAGAGCGAGGCGTTGAGGAGGGCACAGCCTCTTTCATATACGGAATAATTTCTGTTCGTTTTAAGATTTAATGTCGCTCCTTACTTTCAGTTTAAAAAACTTTTTTTATTTAAAGGCTGCGAAAGCGGGGTTTGGGGCGGCAGCCCCCAACTGTGCCTCCTAATCCCTGTACGTTTTAAGGTTCGACCTTGTAACTCAGCCTCTTTAACTCTTTAGAAAACGTAGTTTTTTTCAAATAATAACATTAACATTTAAACATACAAATATAAAATTTAAACATAAACAAATTCTACTTCTTAAGGAGGCCCTAGAAGGTCAATCATTTTTATAAAAGCTTCCGCCAATCGGTTGACACAAGCATGATTGACCGTCAAGGAACCTGTTTGACGCTTGAGTCAAGCGTTGACGGTGATTGATAGAAAGTTTAGATGACTCAATCATTTTGATCGAAAATAGGATCTTAGATTAGCTTTGGTCGAGATTGAAGGGCTGATTGAAGGTTCGATTGAAGGTTGATTGGAGCACACGTCAACAGATTGACGGAAACTTTTGATCAAAATGATTGACCATCTAGGGCCTCCTTTACGTCTTCATTGCATCCAGCATCTTTGCTAATAATACTAACCCGGTAAGTGAAGCCATCCAACTGGTCGATCTTCGACACTTGAATCATCTGCACAATCTAAGTCTAGAAGAGTTTCCCTTTAACATCTGATTTCATGCTCTTCTATAGATTACTCGTGTGATTCCATGGCGTTCGAATTCTACCAAGCATAATCTACTGATAGATTACTACATAACCTCAAGTTAATTAGACTGTTACTTATTTTTTAGGAGCTAATCAGCTGTAATAGTGACATGATATCCTCCGTTGACATAAACTACGTAAGTACAGATAAATTGGACTTCTATGTCAAACCAGGAAATCGGTAATAAAAGTCCAGCTGTTAAATGATTATGTTCACATCTGCGCAAACTTTAGATGGGCTGATCATTTATCTTGACAGCAGTGAAATTCTCAGAGAACAAGTACTTTGTGGGTTAACTTTTTTAATATGTCCATGAGGGGTTGGGGACAATTAGAAACATAAGTAGTTCCAAAATAGGAAATGGAGTTGTTGCCATGTTGCCCATGTAAAATGCTGAGTATTGGGTAAATACATGAATTAAGCATGTTTAGTCAAAATTATACTTTCGGATAATTTACGAGTCAAGAGTTGTAAGCGATAAAAATATATTAAAAATCAGCGTAGTTCACATGGAGCAACCTGGTCAATCCAAAATCGGTCTTTCTAATAACCACTTTTGACTGGACAGAAAATGAGCGGAAAGGGCTGAGAGAGAAAAAAATGCAACAAGTTTCGCTTTTTTTATGTAGAAGCAAACCTACAACATTTAGTGGCTCCTAAGAAGGTCAACTTTCTTCCTATCTCCCTTTGTCTCCCCCCAAAGGCCAATTGTCAAGTCAAAAGTTACCAGCAATTAATTGAAAGATACTGAAAAACTGCTTAGATTGCAGAGAACAACTCAGGTGACTCAAATATCTGTCTTTCGGATGCTTCAACATTTGACTGGGGCATTCTATGAAAGAAAAAAACTTTGAGACGAAATTCGCTTTAGTTTCATGCAGGATCAAACGATGTAACAGTTTTTACAGTTGTCACTTGAAATTTTACAACCGTTTTGACTCCCACAAAGGTCTACTTTCCTTCTATCCCACCTCATCTCCGCTCCCCCAACATCTATTGTCAACTCAGATGCTGCCAGCGATTGAAAACCAGCCTAGATTACAGAGGACAACTTAGGTGATTCTAACATCTGTCTTTCAAATGCTTCTAAGTTTAGACTGAAGCATGCTATGAGAAAAAAAAAATGAGACAAAATTTGCTTTCTTTTTCATATAGAAGGATATATTGGGGTTTGGCTTACATTAGGGTTGTCAATAGAAATTTTGGAACCGCTTTAGCACCATCATAAAAATCTACTTTCTCACCATCCCAATTCATATTCTTGCAACAAAATATGGCTCATTTTTCGTTTGCAATTCAGATTTCCCACATTTTATTGGAGGTCGTAACTTGAAATTATACAAAATTGGACAACGAAATCTGCGATTAGAAGACAAATCATAATTTTGTCATTTTGATGTCTTCTAACCGCATATTTCATTGTGCATAATTTTATTTGTGGAATGTTGGAGCGTGTTAGTTTAGCGTGTGTGAATCTGTGAAGGATAAACAGGAAGGAGGAGTTAATGTTTAGTATCTATGACACGTTGAATCTGACAAATGACTCTGAACAGCTATAGAAAAAGGCATAGAACAAGAAACGGGATAACAATATTGAACTGCAAACGTATAACGCGATAATTTTCCTATTAAGTAATTTAAATATAATGCCTATGCTTAAATTAGGTTTGGGAAAGGACCCCCAAACTAGCAACAAAATTCGGAGACACAATTAGTTGAAAAATTAACTATGAACTATCAACAGCATAATATACTACTTAGCATTGACTATGGCTAAACCTGAATCATCTTTGTTCATGGAATTCATCCCAGTTTAATTCAACCAACCCCTGAGGAGAAGTTTAAAATTTCTAAACTGTAGAACTCGATTGCATCCAACTTCACGACATCAGAATCAACAAGGCCAACACAAAATCACCACTACCAGTGGTACTTTCTCCGCTAACGTCGTCTATTTCATCATCTTCAATATAGTCGTTGAAGGTGTCACCATCAAATACGGCTTCATCCGCGAAATCGTGGTATCCATTGTCAAGACTAACGTGATTGTTGGCACCATCACCATCATCAAGATCATCAATATCATCGTCATCAACCTTATCACTGGTATTATTTTAAGGCAAAAAAAAAATCAACTGTTAAACTGTCGTTTTGGAGGGTTTAATTAGATTTAAACGTAATTTTACTTGGGCTGGGCTTGACCAGGTTGAGTTTTTTAGGGTTGAATTTTACAGGTCAGGTTTGGCGTCAACCTTTTCTAATAATATAATAAACTATTTATATTTGGTCGAGGGAAGTGTCTCTTCGGCCATCCAAAATACAACCACATAAAAAACGAATTTAAAGTCGATGTACTTATGGCTCCACTATTGATCTGTGACATCGTCGAAACCACAATTCTTTTCTTCTTTTTTTTATTCGTCCAAACGGAAAACTTGATATGTACAACCATTTAGATTAACCAAATGATATCAAACTGCAATTGAATAATGGATTTAGTATGTTTTTATTTTACTGTATCAAGCATACATAACATTAGTCTTACCAATGCTTCTTGACGGTCCTTCGATTTTTTCAGGTCAACACTTTCAAATCCGTCAATATCTTCATCTCTAACAAGAGGTAGCCCACTGGTTTCGTCCTTGGAGCTTCGAAATTCCAATGACGAGTCACTGACGGTTTTCATTGGACTTGGTAAAAAATGAGATCGAAATTCATTTTGATCCACCTTAAAGAAATCATTATAAATAAGTAAAGCAAGAATTTTGCATCCAGAATACGGGAATACAAAAAAAAAACTAAGTCCAAGGCATATTCAAATAAAACTAAAAGAAGGGAAAAGAAAATACACCGTATCTACTCACAATGGCTCGAACAGGTAATGCAACAGCTTCATTTTACTGAAACTGGAAAGAACAAATTTTTTCATGAGCAGATCTATTCATCGTAGCATACTCCTTTTGGTGTTATCTTGGGGAATTAATTGAGACTTTCCACATTCACATTACAGTTGTTGTCGTTTGTTGTTGGTTTTTTCGTTGAGTCTTTATACTTAGTCATTCCTTAAAATATGATATTCTTGATTCCACTAAATTGTGATCTTATTTAGTTATCAGAGCTTTTTTTGCAACACACCCTTTCCTTCAGCTCATTCTCCTCTCTCTAGATATATGTCACTCTTTCAGCCTCTCTTTACACTCTTCGCCCTGATTTTCCCGAAATGGAGAGAAGGACAAATATCCCAGTTCACTCTGGGAACTGCCTCGAATTCATAAGAAGAAAATCTATGTTCAGACGATTGATGGCTATGGGTCATTTTGGTCTGAGCCTTGGTTCGGTTTGACGAATCCATCCAAAGAAGACCAAAGAGTAGATGTTTAACCTTTTAAAACTTTGGCACAAAGAGTGAGGAAATATTTTTCTGAGATTTTGCTAACATTGACATTCAACTTAAAGCTAATGGGGTACCTGGAAGAGTTGGATCTTGGACGATCTAACAAAGGAAAACGATGATCAAAATCATAAAATTATTTAATGACTAAAACTACTAACGCCACCTGTAGCGTCTGGCAAATTCATTAAAAAAGAAGAAAATTATTGGCAGGTTAAGCAGGCTAGTTGACAAAGCTGGTAGGCCTACTGGGGACGGAAATCAGCTTTCTCTAATCTCCCATACAATTTAGGATACTTGAAAGTCTACAATAGTTTTGGGTTAAACAAAGTCGCCAAACGCTAGATGACATAAGTGATTTTTCTTTTCGATACTAAAGCCAGTTTCAATTCTTATCAGTTTCTAATGCTCTTTGAATCCACAAATAATAATACTGCTCACACTACACGCTTCATGTCACTTGTACGACAAAGCATCGTGAAAAGCTTCGGATGCGATTATTCTTCTTATTATTATTTTATTTTTGAGATTTCTTTTCTAGGAAGTCAGTCAAATCGTTTAATCAAAAGAATTAGAGAGCTCTTCTTAAATGAAGAGCTATGGAAGATTTGGGGGTAGGCTACTTGTCTGTTAGCCAATACACACTCGAGGATTTGGATCAACAGGTACGGGCTTGAAACAACTGAGACACTTAGGAGATAGATAGGATATATATATATATATATATATATATATATATATATATATATATATATATATATATATATATATATATATATATATATATATATATATATATATATATATATATATATATATATATATATATATATATATATATATATATATATATATATATATATATATATATATATATATATATATATATATATATATATATATTATGGGCTGTATATTTGCGCATTATGGGGGGTTGGGGTTAAGTATAGCGGGGCGGCATGCAAAATGTAACCTAACCTAACCAAAATACCAACTAAATATTTATTAAAGTATAGCTACAATGTAGTTTTCCACTGAGCCGAAGCTAATTGGCTCCATATACAAAGAGCAATAAACCGGTTATTGTCTGATTTTATAGATCCAAATTCTCGAGTGTGTACTGCCAAACAGATAAGTACCGACTTGGGAATCAAAATTAACTTTCTGTTGAAACGCTGTTTTTAGTTAACGTGTCACAAGCAATGCCAATATAATTAACTCGCATTTTGTCCAAGATGTTTTTTTTACGCTAGAAAGAGTTCTTCTCATGAGCAAAATTGAACAACGAGAAAATACAGTTACACGAAACTAAAGAACAGTTACACAAATTGACGACTTAGCAAAACATATGTAATCACACAAATTTAGCAGACAAGATGTTTTATGTTAAGAAATAACAGCCTTTCCGAAGTTTTCCTTTTGACTAGAATAAAATATTCAATTGTTAACATTTAATCTATTAGATTAAAAAGCCTCCTAAAACCGAATTTGTCAACCATGACAAAACCAAAGAAGCGAATCTTGGAAACAACGGGTCTACAGACAGAAGGAAGAACAGTAGAGGGACAAGAGATTTTTTGCCCCATTACAAAAAAAGGCCCCAGAGTTGAAAAAAAAGATAGCGGTACTTGGGGCATGTTATCTGTATGACGAAGGATAGACTTCCTAGAACCGTACTAGAATGGCAGCCGCAGGGATCCCGTAGAAGAGGACGGCCGAAAAATACACTTCGTCAAACATACCAGCGGGACCTCAAACACATCAATACGACGGTCCAGCCCCAGTGCATGGGCGCCCATATGGGGAGGCGGGGGGGGGGGGCAGGGGGCTCTTGCTCCCCCCTGACTGAATGATGCTGCCTTATTTTAATATTTTTGTCCTGGGATTTCCATTATATAGCATTAAAAGTAGCAATTAGACGAAGTTTACCCCCCCTGGAATTCAGCTTATGGGCGCCCATGCCCCAGTGGGAAGATATATGGGCAGCAGCACATATGAGGGATGATTGGAGGCTCTTCCTGGATGCCCTGGGTGCCTCTGGTGGCACAGGAGGAACTAAGGTCTAAGGTAAGAGTTGAAAAAGGGAAAGAATTGAAACCAAAACAATTTAAAAAAAGGAAACCTAAAACAACTAAAATCCAAAGAAAATAAAGAAAAAAATCTAATCAATATGCACAACAACTACGTAAAAACTAAAGGATATAAATATTCTGCTTGCCAGGTTGTTACTTGGGAGTAGTTATTGTGCATACTGGTCTGATTTTTTGTCTCTCTTTTGATTTGTCATTCAAGATTTTTTTTTTCTTTTTTTTTTTACATTATTAAAATAATTTATTTCCCCTATTCAACGCTGAGTACACTTGTTACGATACAGACGAAATATTCGCTCGTTGTTCTTCCTTTTGTTTTTAATGGCCGTAGACACGTTGATTTCACAATTTAACTTCGTTGATTTTTGTTTAATGGTAAGTTCAAATACAGTGTTCACACTGTGTTTATGGAATGCTTAAACCAGAATTGGTATCACGGTTCCAGCTGTGACTGTTTTAAACTAAGGAAAATGCAAACTAGAGAAAGAGTTAAGTGAAATAGTTGGACTGCAAAATTCTGATTGATTCAAAATAGGTTGATCCGATACACTTGCGTTAGGAGCAAGTTTAATTAAAGCAAACTTATGTTAATTAAGTAAATTACACTACTTTAGACTATGTTAAGGGGGCGCCCGCCCCCTCGCCCCTCCGCTACTTTTTACAGTCCCTTTGTAAGAAAAACCGAAATGACTTCTCAAAAAAAGAGTATTATTTGCAAAATAAAAAGTATGTTTGAATTGACGCAAAAACAACAACAACAAAAAATAAAAACTTACAGATAACACAGATAAAGCAGAGTGAAACGACATATAAAAAACTATTCCCGAAATCCAAATAAACACAACGTTAAAATGACCATAATGTCTGCTGATAAGCAACTACCGAAACCCGCAAACACATATTAATTGGTCCACACATCCCTATTCCAAATTTTGCTATAGGAAACAGATGTTAGTTACATCCGCTACCATTTTAAACATTGCTTTTCATTATTTTGCGATGACTAAATGTACTGCTGTAGCGAAATAATTGAAAAGATATAAACCCGGTGCATTTAATCACCGGAATCTCACGTTCCTAAATTTGAGTTATAGGTCTTCTGTTGATGTAAAAAATCTCCCGCTTAAGAAGTACAAAGAATAGTAAAAAATTCAATCTAATTCCTTAAATTGCTTAAGTGAAAACTTACACATACCATATATGTATAAAAAAATTAGGAAAATTCGAACATTCAATGTCTGGTGAGAAAGACTTCCATAAGCAGCTATAAAGTTTTTAGTAGCAGCGGGTGTCAAACTTGACGTTTCGTGGCTCAAAATTTAGCAAAGAATAGGCTAAGCTAAAAATATTATTTTAGTTAAAATTATTTTATAATTTTATAATTAAATTATTATTTATAATTTATACAACTATTAATAATCAATTATTATAATTAAAATTACAATAATAAATTATTATTATTTATTATTTAATAGTTAAAATCATTGGCACCGAAATCATTAAGGCCTAAGGTGTAGCTTTCCTTCGAAGTTGTAGTTGTTATTGTGAAACAATAGGGTGTTACAGTTCAAATTTTTAAGGACAAAAGTGTTGTCAAACGTAGCTAATTAGTTTTGCTTATCTATTTTCACAGTTCAACGCAGCAACACTGAGGAAAATGTGGCACTGCCCTAAAAACTTCATAATTCAGAACTTAATACTAACTCACTTCAAAACTTCATAAAAATTTTCCGAACTGATACTTGCTTATATCATTCCTAAAAGCTCTTCACTTTACTTTATCTCTATCCCCTAGCATGCAGGTATAGGCTATAGCCCAAGTTATATAGGGTAGGCTTTATTCCATGGATTTTGCCCTATATCACCCTTTTCTTCAAATAGACTTAATGGCAAAGATGCAATATCAACAAAAATGGAAAAATGCATGAAAAATAAATAATTTTTGATATATATATATATATATATATATATATATATATATATATATATATATATATATATATATATATATATATATATATATATATATATATATATATATATATATATATATATATATATATATATATATACAAAGAAAAAAATATTCTTATACATATATACGAATGAATGAATGAATTTACTGATAAACCGTCGAGTTAACAAAAATATTGACGGAGAAAAAAAAAAAAAAAAAAGAAAAACCGAAAAAAAAAATCCCAACACGACAAAACAAAGGAGTCAACAAATAAACCAAACATTATATATAAATAAGCAATAGAACTAATAAAACGAACCACCCGATTACTGTAAAAGTAAATTGTGCCACTGGTGGTTACACCAGCATATAGATAAAGCACTCTGTTACCTCAACTCTTCTTAAAATATTCCTGTGTTTCCAGCGTCTTTGACAAATAATCCTATATGCCTGTATGTATAGATATAAAAAAGTTAAAACCAAAAAGCCAAACTCTGAACTGTGAACAAAGTTATTGCGAAAAAATACAGAAACATGAAATTGAATGTTTTATGCCTAGCTGATTCTGTACTGTTCACAAGGTGAATGACTGCTGAATTTTTATAGAAACGAATTAAGCTTTATCAATGAATTTGATAATTAAGAATTTAAAATTATTCAGGAATATTTCTGTGTAAGCTTTTGGTATGTTTTTTTCTTATCCAGTGCTACGATTTTTATGTTTCAGCTTACGACAACAATTTTGCTATCATTTGATAGCAGATATTCTAGTTTATCCATTTATAAATTTGACTTTTACTTTTTACATTGAAAATACACTACAAAGGTTGCTGAAATATCCTAAAATTGGAGAAACTTTCCTATATTAAACCACTCTTTAAGAAAAAGTCAAGTTACATCATAATTCGCTCTTTGGATTATACTGAATGTATAATCCAAAACTAAGAATCCGATGATGCAAGTATCTTGTCTTTTTCGTACGAGCTACAACTGTGGGTTTTAGGGTTTATCGCTAAGTCATATGTTCCATAGGGAACACGAACCTGAATCAGGGGTGAATAAAAAGAAAATAGAGAAATATTCACATTAAGAATGTCAACTAGTTCGATGGAAGTGTAAAATTATTCAATCCAAAGATGTAGTATATTGTCATTTTGGTAAAAACTACAGTTGTAAGCTAGTCGCAAAATCGCGCGTTTCACAAGGAACATAAGACTTAAGCTGATATAATACATTCATGGTTCACAGGTGTGGAAAACTTCTATTTTTCTTTACTTCTCAACTAATAACTTTAACTTTCTAGTCTAACCTAGCTTTTATTCAAAACCCTGTAGCTAAACTTGAAAAGCTCAGTCAAATGCATAAAATACAACAGAATCTTACCCCAGAACCAGCAACTTCTGGGTAGGACTTCAATCACAATTCTCAATAGTTAGAAGCATATGTCGTGCAATCCTTGGGCTAAAAAATAGAATACCAAGAATGAAATTCAGAAGACACTTAAAGATAGTAGGAATTGGCGCTACCTAAGAATTTTTTCGAGGGGGAGGGGGGGGGGGGTTAATAAAAAAAAATAGAGGGCAAGCAGTAATAAAAAAGCACAAGAAAATATGGGATTTCAGAAGGAGGTGGTCCCAAGCCCCCACGCAACTGTTCACATCCCTATGCAAGAAACCTGAAAATTGTCAAGATAGGCTTATAGCAGGGCAGCCAATCCTTGGGATTTTCCCAAAGATCTTGGAATCTCGGGAAAAGTATGTACATTAATCAATAGTTTCAAAAATTAAATATTTCATTATTACTTAATGCCTTAGGCTTCTCTGAAACTATGGAATTTTACTCAAGTATATCTTGGGACACTGTTAAATATCATCAACAGACCTATCTTATAGTGATGGGATGATTAGTTGGAATCAGATTTCGAAATCAAGAAGACTGTTAATTTTCCTAGAATAGGAATCGCCATCGGAATCCAGGAAATGTTTTTGATTCTCAAAACAATTCCGCAACCGTTTTACTTTTAAAATAAATACAAATTTTACCTTGGGTTTTGATTCATTTTGCAAATATGCCCTTAACTAATATTTTCGACAAGTCTCTGATTAAAGATATACTAATTTTATGAAATAGCTGGTTTGATTTTTTTTTCTGACTGAGTAAATTTCGTCTCATTTCTCAAAACATCAGTTTTGAGAATTCAAATTTTCAACTATAACGAAAGTTGAATTACTTATTTGCTGAAGCCCTTTTTCATTAATTTAATTACAATAGACACTGACTTTCATTTTCAAAGAAACGTGCATACATCCCTAGGCATACATGCATGCTTTATTGAAGAACAGGGGTGTAGCTCCAGCATTTTTATTGAGGGGGCAAAAAAGTTCCACATCCAGAGATTCAAGGGGCATGGGCTATATAATCGGTTTTTTCCAGTTTATTGGGGGGGCAACTGCCCCCCCCCCGTGCCACCCCAAACGACGCCACTGTTGAAGAATACGGGTATTTCTTTTGCGGTTCGAGCTGGAAAGAACCCCTGCACACCACTATATTAAAACAAGATATATTATTAAATTATAACCAATAAAGATTCTATGAGTTTCTTTTTTCATATGTTTACTTTGACACGATAGATGCTTGAAAATTTTGAGAACAGCTTCCATCATACTTTCAGAGGGACTTGAACACTATTTTTCACTATGTTTTTTTCTTAGCGCGAACTGCCACCTAAAAAAAATATGCGTACTGCCTATCTTGGTCAATTCATAGAACTTCGAAAGTGTTCTCACTTAGTTCCTTTAGAGTTTGGCGGATGACCTAAATGACCTCAGTGACCTCAATGACCTAAAGTTTGGCGGAGGCGCTTTCATTCTCATTTTGAAAGTCTATCCAAAGGAGGGTTTCTTTTTGCAACCTTTTTTTGTAATTAAATCCAGTCATTGTCAACCGTCTAGTTTTCGGGTGGGAGGGAATACGATCAACGGGTTGGTTTCGGCATATCACATCCCTAAGCCCCCAACTAAGTATGGATAAAAATATATTGGTAATTATCAATTATTTACTGTAGTACTCTTTTCCAAAAAAAAATAATAATAAAGAACGACCAAGAGATGTCATTGAGGGCGGATGAAGAAACTCGCGTCACAACGGGGGATCTACCAAAAACTTCGTGGAGCCGAAATGTGTAGTTCCCTATAAAAGCAATACACTTAAGACTCAACCCTCATGAAATGACACACAAAATTCAACCCAATTAAAGTTCATCCACTGCAAAAATTAAATCCAGAAAAACCCAACAAAAACAAAACGACTAATGACAAACTCAACCCATGTAAATTTCAGCCCAGTAAAACTCGGGGAATAGAAAACTAACCCATACAAAAATGGATTCGTGCAAAAATCGATTGCCAGGTAACCCTTCATCAAGCGACTCGTCACGGAACGCCTTGCGATGAAGGAAATTACAGATCTTAGGAGAATATGCTCAAAGGAGGAAGAAAGGTAGGTAATTAGCACTAAAGGGGCATCCTTGAAGTTCTTAGGTGATCATGATGCTAGACAAAGACGATGCTGACAATAACGTCACCGGTGATTAGAACGTCAACGACTAAACAGAAAACATCGACAATGATAATAAGGATAGTTTTTATGATGAAGTAGACTACGATGACAATCAGGCTGAGTTTCGTGTGGGATGAATTTTGCATGTGTTGAGTTTTGCGTACGCCAAAACAAACAGATTATATGGTGATTATCACATAAAGTTATACCGTTACGAATCTGTGATAAAGGGTATCCCGACAGTTTGCCACAAAACATTTTGTCATTGTTTTATGTATTATTGACCTTTCAGTCATCTCCGAAAAAGTCTTTTTTTTTCTTGTAATCGGACGAAGTGTCATAGTTTTTTCTGTCATTCCAAAAAACAAAACTCTTTTTAAAAAAAACCTTATTTTTTACCCTTGCATTGAAAAAAACTACATAGTTTTGTCATCTTTTCGTCATCGCGTAAAGCTTTTGTACGGGATTGTCAAAATCCCAAAAATTTTTCTACATGTGACAGAGTATCATTGTTGTTATGGGATATTGAAAAAAGCGCAATCACTTTACATGCAATGGTCTCATCTTTTGAGGTAACCCCCCTCAAAACAATTAAAAGGACTTCTTTTCACCACAAACTATTCTCATCAACAGCGAGATTTTATTGTCTGGAAAATTGTATCCGTGGCAACCAGAGAAGATCCTGGTTGCAGTGATAGCTATCACATAGTTAAGATTGAACCACTGCCCATAAAAACCAAGAGCTTAAAAATGCGTTTTGAAAAAATGGCTAGAGAGAAGAGCCTAAAACCCCTCAAAAATGGCGTCGGGTCGAAACAAAAAGTGCACCGTTGGAATCTCCATTGTCGCCAACCCTGTCCAGGAGAATTCCGGCCCTCTGTCTCGAACAACGAGGAAGTTCACTTTTTTGCATGGGAACCACTGGTATATCTCCTTCGATTTTTTTCTTCCCGAGAGTGTTCGTATCGAACCATTCGTTGTAAAACATTGGGAGAGGGCTCATTTGAAAGAAAATCTCATATCTAGTGCCCTTTTTAAGTAACAAAAGGAACGGTGCCGCAGCAAAGTGGTGTTTTCTGCCATTTTGTGCCGCCAAATATCAATCAATGAGAATGGAATTTCTAAGATAGCTAAGCAGTTGTTCATGAAATAAAATATAAAACGGAAAGTGTTGAGCCCCAGACCCCAGCAAAGTAGCGTTTTCCGCCATTTTGATCCACAAAAAAAAAAACAATCTTTTTTCTAAAGAGACCCAAAATGCCTGGGAATGCAAATTCTAAAAGAACTAATCGATTTTTCATGACCTAAACCTCTAATCAGGAGACTCGTCTTCAAAACAAGAAAAAATGTTTTTGTTTACTATAAGTTGTTAACATCAGCTCGGAATTCGAAACTCCTGAAGGTTGAAAGCCTTGATTATTGACCTTGGTTGGCTTCCGAAGGAATATAGACATTTCATGAGGGCCCCAGCCCAAAAAAAAAACCTTCCATACCCGCCTATATACGAGCTGGATCTTCAAAACTTCAAAAAAAGAAGGCCCATCTTCAAAACTAGAAAAGACGTTTTTTCCACTAAAATTAAAAATTTAATTA
The DNA here is from genome assembly GCF_049724085.1 of Artemia sp. Qi Xiang Cuo. Taxonomy (NCBI): domain Eukaryota; kingdom Metazoa; phylum Arthropoda; class Branchiopoda; order Anostraca; family Artemiidae; genus Artemia; species Artemia sp. Qi Xiang Cuo. The sequence goes on along the minus strand of NC_142798.1, from coordinate 81,131,263 downwards.
TTTCTACTTAAAATTGCTCCAAGAGGGGACTGATAGTTTCTTTAAATGCTACTAAGCATGTTAAACATATGAAAGAAAAGGATATTCAAGCTTTGATCAAATATTCGGAGAAATATATATGTTTTTTTTCTAATGAAGAAAGGAAATCTCTTCTCTAGTAAGGAAATAAAAAAAAATATCAAAAACATAGAATTTAAAACCAAAAATAGAGAATTACTAAAACTAGTTATGACTAAAATCAAACATTATTGGAGAGGGTTTAACACTCCCTTCAGCCCCCTGCACCGTCTAGATAATATATATTAATACAATAGGACACTCAATTTGGCTACGCATCGGAATTTGAACTGGGAGGTGGAATCAGAATAGAATCGGGAATAATTCCGGCATCACTACTAATACAAATAATGCCAGCCAATTTGACCAATTCCCCACAAAAATGCAGCTCTACTTATACACATTTCTTCAGGCGGGATAAAAAAAATTAGCTACATTTCAATTTATTTAGCCTAGACTTTAATTAAAGGTTTAGTTTGATTTTGATCCTACCTGAAATTTTCTGAAAATAGGTGGTTCCTTTGGATTTCAACTATTGTTTCATTGACTATAAACGGCTAGGAGTCGGTTAGTATGCAGAATATAGGCTAGTAATAAAAATGTAAGCTTATGCTATTGTAGAATTTATAAATGGGCCATTTGAAAAAAAAGTTGCTCTCGTGTTTTCGACATAATGCATAGCAAAAAAAAGAGAGATTAGAAAAAACTCGAAATAATACTTTTATCCAAGTTCTAAATTTTTTTTTTTTATTCATGCAGGTAATGCAACATGGTATTTTGTTATTTATGAGGGTGTTGTTCCTCTCTCAGTTTCCACACTCTTTGGGACTTGTGGAATTGGAAACACCGGGTGTCCAAGATGCAAACATTTAACAAAACTTCATATTTTTTTAAACGCCTCAAAATATACATTAAAAAATATCTATATATAACATTAATATCTTAATATTATGACTGCAAACGGTGGACAAAAATCCTAATGATTTATTCGGTCATGTGACTCTCAATGGACACTAGCTGTTGACAAATTAGGTATTAGTTAAGAATATAGATACAGATGATTGCCGAGATATAAAACACGTTTCTAGCACATCAACGTCCATTAGCCTTAAGAAGACAATGGGTAACAGCAGTGTTTGAAAAAAAAATATATAGCTATTTGGCAGTAATATAACAACAATGGTAATATGTTATAACAATAGACACTTTAACACGCATACTAGAGAGCAAATTCAGGTAAATTTCATATCCACCGCGAGAAATTATCTCCATTTGCAAACGAAATAACTGATTAGTGGCACAATATTGGGTGAAAGTGATGGGTACAGCTTCATGATTCTCAAATAAAAAAAAAAAACTTGCGAGTGTTCTTGCATCTAGATCACTCAGAAAAAGGACAAATCCAGTTTATACTCTTTAATGTTGTCTGACGTTCTCAAAACTTATGTCGAGTTATCAACCCTATTTTTCAATATTTTACTATAGAAACAAAACAACGAAAATAGGATTTCTTTATGATTTGATTTGCTGTCCAAGTGAAAGATATGAAACAGTCCTGGCATTTTATAGACTCAAAATTTTAAATATTTAAAACGGTACTTGTAGGATTTACTCCCTACCGCTCAAGTAGTTCATGCATTGACGCATTGTAAACTGGTTTCTTTCGCTAGTTTCTTTCAACTTAGCCTGAGAAAAGACAAAGAGAAGTGACATAATAGATAGGAAATATATAATTTGGGTTATATATTTGCACATGAGGAGGGGGGTAAGGACAAAATTAAAATTAGGGGGGGGAGGTGACAGAATAGAAGGGAAATATATAGTTTGGACTATATAATTGCATATTAGGGGGGACGGTAAAGTATTTGGACAGTGCGAAGCCAGAAAACAACTCTTACTTCATAATATCAGAATAATTGTAGCTAAACCATTTTGCATGCAAACCCACTGTACTTTACCCTATCCCCCCTAATGTGCAAATATATAGCCCAAAATTGTTTCCAAAGTACTATATTTTTATCATACTTAGGTATATCAAAAAGTTCGTGGTAACGAACTGTAAGTAAGGAGTGACCCGGCTCAATAGTAACCGAAACTCTAAAAACCGGAATTTTGATACCCATAGATACAGCAATAGAATCAGATTTTTATGCTGATTTTAAATATATAAGTTTCATTAAGTTTAGTTTTACCCATCAAAAGTTATGCGCCTGAGAAAATTTGCCTTATTTTCAAAAAAAGCGGGAAATAACCCCGAAAAGTCATAGAACTTTAATCAAAATCACACCATCAGATTCAGCGTATCAGAAAACCCTACTGCGGAAGTTTGAAGCTCCTATCTGTAAAAATTTGGAATTTTGTATTTTTTGTCAGAAGAAAGATCACGGATGCGTGTTTGTTGTTGTTTTTTTTTTATTATTATTTTGCCAGGGGTGATCATATCGATCCAGTAGTCCTAGGATATCGTAAGAGGGCTCATTTGAACGGAAATTAAGAGTTCTAGTACCCTTTTTAAGTGACCAAAAAAATTGGAGGGCAACTTGGCCCCCTCCCACGCTCATTTTTTTCCAAAGTAACCCAATCAAAATTTTGAGATGGCCATTTTGTTCAGCGTAGTCGAAAATCTAATAAATATGTTTTTGAGGATGACTTAATCCCCCACAGTTCCCGAGGGAAGGGCTGGAAGTTATGAACATTGCCCATTATTTACATATAGTATTGGTTAATGGGAAGTATAAAGACGTTCCAGGAGAGATTTTTTTATGATGGAGGGGGGTCGGAGCAGGTGCTTACGGGGAAGTATCTTCCCATGGAGGATGTTCCCTTGAGGGAAGGGACATTTCTTTGAAGGGGGCGCCAGATTTCCCAGCATTATTTAAAAAACGATCAGAAATTAAAATACAAGTTTTTTTTTAACTGAAAGTAAGGAGCAACATTAAAACTTAAAACGAACAGAAATTATTACGTATATGAGGGGGTTCACCCCCTAGTCAATACCTCGCCCTTTTCGCTCAAGTTTTTTTTTTAGTAGTTTCAAAAGAGCTGTCTATTCTAATTAACCGGCCTTTGTGATTCTGAGGTTTGTGGTTCGAACTAAACGAGAACTTTAGCGGAAAAAGCAAGACTTCTACTAGGGGAAAACTCCCTAATATAGGTTACGTAATAAAACATACGAATACAGAAATTCGTTACGTAAGTTAATTCGTAAGTTACGTCAGAACAAAATTTCGAGAAAGCCATTTAGCCAAAAAAGTAAAATTAATATACAAATTTCGTTTTAATTATTCATGTACGGTGATCCAAAATCAAAGCTACATTAGTTCAAAAACATTCAGAAATTAAATTTAAAAAAAAGTTTTTTTTTAACTGAAAGTAAGGAGCGACATTAAAACTTAAAACGAACAGAAATTATTCCGTATATGAAAGGGGCTGTCCCCTCCTCAAAACCTCGCTCTTTACGCTAAAGTTTGAATCTGTCACACAACGTTATTTTTTAAAACAATAAAAAAATTTAGAGTAAAGAGCAAGGTATTGAGGAGGGGACAGCCCCTTTCATATATGGAATAATTTCTGTTCGTTTTAATTTTTAATGTAGCTCCTTACTTTCAGTTAAAAAAACTTGCTTTTTTATTTAATTATGTTACGATTACCTAACTTCACTTCTTGAGCGGTTTCCAAAAGTCGACGTGACACATAAGTATCTTTCTTTTATAATGTGAATTATAATTAAATTACGGTCTTAATGTGCTTGAGATGAGGTCAAGATCGACCAGAGAAAAGGAAAAATTCTATCTACGCTCTTCAATGTTCTCTGACGTTTTCAAAAACCTCAGGAATTTATCAATCATACTTTACAACATTCTAACTATTGATAATTCAATAAAACTATGTCGAAATACAGTTTGCATAATTTTACATTTAATATTTTAAATGTCTAAAACCCCAAAACTCTAAAATCAGACATAAATAATAAACTTATGGAATATAAACGATGAAACTATGATAAAGTCAAAACATAAATAGGAGTAAACTCCAAATGCCAAAAATATATATTTTTTATATATTTTTTATATATCTCATAGATGCCAAAAATATAACTTCCCGAGATATAAAGCTTGAGAAATAGAGCTAATGCATTTCAAAGAGAAAAACACAAAATTCGTTTTTGAAAAGAATACCTGAAAAGTCTATATCTATAATATACATGACTGAATTTCTTCAACATTCCTTGTCATTTATATCGAAACTAAGTCGAAACTAGAAAATGCTAATAATTACTTGTAACTAGTTTATCTACCTTGTACGTGTAAAAGAACAAAAACCTGATAAAACAATTGAGCACCTTGAGAAAAACATTATTAGTCTATATAAATTTGCTAAAGCAAAAGTAACAAGAAGCGGAAACCCATTGTTTATGTTAATCCCCATAGAAACAGGTAGCTTAGCAATAAAGAATGACGGAAGAGACATCGATTGGATAACAATCCTGTTCTGAAGAAAAGAAGAAGATGAAAAGCAACATAAAATCCATGAAATTTTACGGTAAAAATAACAATAACTGGTAATTCGTTTTCCAAACTTGCGGCATTTAAGTTCAACAATGTAATACAAAATTAATTTAAATCCATTTTTTCTGACGTTATAGGAGACAAAAAAAAAAAAATATTTACTGCTTATATATAAGTCTTGAAACTCACAAAATTTGTATTCTTTTTTCAGACTTAAATTTTCACAATGATGAATCAATCATGTAGTTTCTAACTTTTCGTCCTTTTTACTGGGTTGAAATTTAACACAGGAGGTTTTAAAAGCAATCCAATTTTAAAAAAGCGCCGCTATTTCTCTCTCCAGAACTGAGGAATAATGTGATTGACTTTCAAAAAACACAATAAACAAGTAAATCAGTGAAATTAAAGCACAGTTTTTTACCATAGAATTATAGGAAATTAATTTCTCCTTTCATTTCGTATGCAACATTCTGAAAAATACAGATTAAAAAATGAACTTTTAATCAACTAATCCATTTAATTATCCAGCCTTTCCAAAACACTTATTTGTAGGAGAGATTTTTGATATTTCTTCGTTTTGCATTAGCATTTTTAAAAGTAGGAATTAGGCATATTAGCTTTAATAATAAAACAAAAGTTCAAAGGGTTAACATGCAAAGTTATACTTACGCTGTTTCAAATAATTAATTAAAAACAAACTTTCCGAAAAATAAGTTTTTCAAAGAAAAGTAAAGGCCATTTTGAACTTGAGCTCAGCAGATACAAATACCTTTTAAAATTCAAACTCGAGACGACCAGAAATTACTACTAAAGAATAAATCAAACCCAAATCGAACAGAAATTAAACAAACAATCATAGCAAAAACAATAACAAGCAATAATATAAATGAATAAATAAATCTTAAAGCGAGTAATTTATATTGAATATGAAAATCAAGCTTAAAACGAAAAAAAAATATTTTCCTATTGAAGTATACTACTACTACTACTACTAACAACTCACCGCAGCACCAAGCCGCCTGAGGCCCACACAGCTACGCACGCTCCTCCTCCACCCCAATCTATTCAAAGCCTCCCTTTTTACACCCGCCCACGAAGTTCCCATTTCCTTTAAATCTTTCTTTATGAAGTCCTCCCACCCCAGACGGGGACGACCTGCTTTCCGTTTAGCCCTAGTCGGTTGGCCGAAAAGAAGAATTTTCGGCAATCTGTCATCCTTCATCCACAAAACCTGCCCTAGCCACATCAACCTTTCTTTCATAATAGCCCTAGAGAGCCGTATTGAACCACATTTTTCGTATAGCCTATTGTTTGAAATACGGTCAGTCAGCCTGGTACCCAGAACAATCTTTAAGCAATTTCTCTGGAAAACATCTAGCAAATCTTCGTCCGCTTTTCGGAGTGCCCATGCTTCAGAGCCATATTTGACCACTGTCATCACTGCAGCTTCAAATACTCAAATCTTGATTCGCAGACTTATTTTCCTATTCTTCCAAACTTTTTTTTAACTGTGAAAAAACACCCTGAGCCTTGGCTATTCTAATTTTTACATCTTCACTGCTCCCACCATCTTTACTAATGATACTACCAAGGCAAGTGAAGCTGTCAACCTGATCAATCTTTTCATTACCTATTGTCACCTTTTCATCTTCACTTATTCCCATCCTTAGTGACTTAATCTTCTTAACATTAATTTTCAAAGCGATTCTAGCACCCTGAACTCGCAAAACCTCTAAAACTTCATTCATTTTGCTCACACTTTCATCTAGGATGCTTAAATCATCAGCATAATCTAAGTCAAGGAGATTTTTTCCTCCCCATTTGATTCCGTGGTCTCCCGTTGCCTTTCCAGTGCTCCTTAAGACAAAGTCCATCAAAACAATCCATATAAAGGGGGATAGAACACAGCCCTGCTTAACTCCTGATTTAATACAAAACCAGCTGCTAACCTCATTTTCTACCTTAACCGCAGCGGTGTTATTCTCGTACACAGCACTAATCACTTTAATGTATTTGTCTGGTATACCATAAAAGGATAAAACCTTTACTACAGCTCTTCTATCAACAGAATTGAACGCTTGCTCATAATCTATGAAACTGAGGACCAAAGGTGTTTGAAAACTCAGGCACTTCTAAATTTTGAACATAAGAGTGAAAATTTGGTCAACACATCCTCTACCCTTTCTAAAACTGCACTGTTCTTCTTTTAAAACTTTGTTTACAGCCTCTCTTGGTATAAAAAGTATCACATTACTAGTAATTTACTACTTACAGAGACCAGACTAGTGTCTCGATAATTACCACACTCATTTTTATCACCTTTCTTATAAAGTGGCTTAATGATGGTTTCCCTAAAATCGTTAGGTACCTCCTCATTTTAAAAAATCATATTCATAATATTAAGTAACTTATTTCTAACCTCAGTGCCACCATATTTAAGAAACTCATTTACCACCCTATCAGCAGCTAGGGCCCTACTATTTTTTAATCCTTTTAGTACCGTTGCTAATTCTTCCTCACAAAACAAATCTTCCTTCACATCCAAGGAATCACAAACTTTTTCATTTTCCTCTATATCTTTTCCTGCAACGCTGTCTCGGTTAAGCAAATTCTCAAAAGGTTCGGCCCATCTCTCTTTAGTTTTTTTCTTATCGCTAATTGCGGTCCCATTCCTATCTTTAACTGGGCCAAATCCGGATTGACTACTCCCTCTCAATTTGTTAACATACCAGTACAATATTTTACTATTATGCCGTCTAGCTGCATCTTCCAGATCATCAGCAATTTTATCCATGGCCTCCACTTCACATGTCCTTAGTTCACAATTCAATGTTTTCTCCACTTTCTTTATATTCTTCTTGTTTTCATATGATCTATCACTCAGATAGTTCTTGTACAAGTCCTTTCTCCTTTCTATTAAACATAAAGCTTTTTCATTAATATTCTTAGCTGCAGTTCTAGCTTTCTTCCCTAATACACATTCAGCAACTTCACAAATTATTTTTCTAAAATAATTCCAACCATCTTCCACATTATCAAATTTTAAACTCTTAAGTTTAGTATTCAACTGTTCCTGGAAATTTTCTCTCAAATTCTGATCCTGAAGTCTACTAACATCATAAATTCCCGGGAGGTAGTTACCCTTCCGATATTTCAGCTTTAAATTAACCCTTGACACTACTAGATGGTGATCTTTACTTTTAACATCAGTAACGGCACTCCTATATACCCTAGCATCTTGTATTGATCCTGCCAGTCTTCGGGTTACTATAACATAATCAATAAGGTTTGCTGTTTTACCATCACGTGAATACCATGTTAACTTATGAGCCATTTTATGACCAAACACTGGATTGGTTAAAACTATTTTTTTATGCCTAAAAAAATGAACACGCCTGTATCTATTATTGTTTTCTTTTCTATACCAAAATTACAAGGGCTTGGATACCATCTATCCCTATTTCTACCAGCCTGTGTGTTAAAATCTTCCAGTAATAACATCATATTTCTACCTGTGACCCTGTCTATTTGCTCCTGTAACTGTAAGTAAAATTCATCTAAGTCACTAGTATCTCCGTCAGTCGGTTCTACAGGAGCATATACTACTATAACTGATACCCTGAACATTTTAGTCATAAAATGAGCAATTAGTATTCTATTATTAATACCTTCCCAGCCTAAACAAGACTTAGCAGCTTCCTTATTCATCATGAGCTCTACTCCCTGTCTATGTAACCCATCCTTCCTGCCTGAGTAAACAAATTCTATATCACCTAATTTCATGCTTCCTACCCCTGGGATATGAGTTTCTGAAACTCCTAATAAATCCAGTTCGAATCGTCTGAATTCGTCAGTCAAAATGTCGATACGATAGTCATTTTTTAACGTAGTAACATTCCGAGTTCCAATTTTTCATGTTCTTTAAATCACTGAAATTATTTTCGCCTCAGGAAAAGAAATGATCCCGGATACCAGTGCAGAACGGGGATCACATATCTTCTCAAGTCTACACCGAAGTGCTTAAGCCGGCTTAGAACCGGACAGCAAGAAGTCCCTGGGACCTCCATGAATGGAGGCTTTGTGCAATCCTGGGCCCATCTTGGTCACATCATGGTTTTCAGCACTTGGCGATACTTTTCTATCAACAAGCGTCAAAATCCTGCACAGACAGTCCCCAGCCTATTACCTCCGACTCATTATATATTCATGCCTACAACAATTATGCTACTACGGGGAGGCAGCCCATAATAGATAAATTAGAGAGGAAGAGGTTTTTCAGCCCGAAGACGCCCATCAAAACATACCAAGCCCATAAGAATTGTCCATTAGTCAAAATCCCGTGCGAATGCTGTGTTGTTTACTAGGCTATAATTCCCTCGAGGGGCGCCACTCCTCAAGTGGGAATAGTGTTGACCGCAAGGTCCCCAGTCTTGCAGGTATCCCAAAAAGGTCGAGGCAGCCCTTTGCAGAGGCCGTTGTCCATAGATCTGGATATTACGCCCTGCCGCAGTTGTCCTCCTATAGAGGATCATCCAGCGATGGTGTTCTGCATCACCATGCAACACCATGGGATTATTGAAGTATATTACTATTGAAGTATAAATGAAACTTAAAACGAACAGAAATTAAATAAACAGTCAATGTAAACAAACATACAATAGATATTAATGTAAATTAATAAATAAATCTTAAAACGAGTGAAACTTAAACTGAATATGCAAATCAAGCTTGAAACGAACACAAATCAACTCAAACAGGATTGGGGGGTATGACCTCCTTCTCTCACTGTAAAAGTCTAAAACTTACTGCGTCATTGGCGCTTTACTGAAAACCAATTGTATGACAAATATTTTCTTTTGTACTTCATATTGAAAATAAACATTAAAATTATAGTAACACTTTGAACTAATGCGCTTTCAGCAATAAATGTCATTATACATCAAATATTCAGTTTAATGTATTAGCTATTTTTAAAGTTGTTAAAGACGAATATAGTTTCCCTAGAAACAAGTTTTTGGATACTGCCTCCTTTCCTAACTGTAAATAAAAGCCTACTGCGTCATTGGCGGTTAACTGAAAACGAATTATATTACAAATATTTTCTTTTCCAGTTCTTACAGCACTGAAAACTAAAATAAAATTGCAGTAAAATGAAGTTTTAAACTGATGAATATTTCAACAGTTAATATCATTACGCACAAAATATTCAATTTTATGTTGTTTGTACATTCCAAAACTGTTCAAGACGTATATAGATTGGAATAAAGTACCACAGACGCAGAAGGGTTTGGACTTCTTTAGTGAGAAAAGGTGATATGGTACCACAAGCTCTTTTTTGTAGTGACTTTTGTTTATTTCCAGCTTGATTTGCATATTCAATTTAAGTGTCACTCGTTATAAGATTCATTTATTAATTTACATTAATATATATTGTATGTTTGTTTGCATTGATTGTTTATTTAATTTCTGTTCCTTTTAAGTTTCATTTATACTTCAATAGGAAAATGTTTTTTTTCGTTTTAAGCTTGATTTTCATATTCAATCTAAGCATTACTCGCTTTAAGATCTATTTATTCATTTATATTATTACTTGTTGCATATTTTTGCTATGATTGTTTATTTAATTTCTGTTCATTTTGGGTTTCATTTATTCTTTAATAGTAATTTCTGGTCGTTTTGAGTTTGAATTTTAAAAGGTATTTTAAACCCGCTGAGCTTAAGTTTAAAACGGCCTTTACTTTTCTTTGAAAAACTTATTTTTCGGAAAGTTTTTTTTAATTAAGTTTTGTTCGTTTTTGATTGCAAAAAATTTCAAGATTTTTAAAAATTCCTTATTTTAAAACCAAATCATCGAAGTATCAAAATTGATATCAAAGTAACACTATGAAAGTGAAAAAATGGGTTTGTGTCAACATCGGGCTTTTATTATCTGATGTTTGAAGTATTTTTTAGCAAAACTGCTATCTCAAAATTTTTATCGGATGGGTTTGGGGAAAAAGGGCGTGGGGGACTAGATTAAGTTTCGGTCTTTTTATACTCTTTAGAATTTAACTATAAATTTCTATTTGAAATCAAATGAGGCCTCTCTGAAGTTTATACGAGCGTCCTTTCTACAAGAACCATATATACACCCAGAGAATAACTTACAACGCCTGTCCCTGGGCCCTGGGGGGTTGTGTCGACCCTGGAGTTTTACCATCTGATGGTTGAACTATTTTTAACAAAATGGTCAAATAAAATTTTTATCGGATGGGTTTGTCCATCCGATACACTCAAAGGCGTGGAGGGCAGGAGGGGCTAGTTGCCCTCCGATCAATTTCACTCTGAGAAAATGAACTACAACTTTTAATTCCCATTCAAATGAACCCTTTCTGAAGTTTATACGAACATACCTTCCATAAGAACCATATATGCCCCCAGAGCAATACTTACAACACCTGCCCCTGCCCTGGGGGGGGGGTGTCGACACAGGAGTTTTTCTTATCTAATCTTTGAACTAGTTATAACGAAATAATCGAATGTAGAGGAATTTTTGTTATATGATCTTTGAACTATTCTTAACAAAATGGCTGCTTCAAATTGGGGGGGGGGCAGTTGTCCTCTGATCACTTTTTACTCTTAAAAAGGGCACAAGAACTCCGGATTTTCAATCAAATGAGCCCCCTTTGAAGTTAATACGACGACCCCTTCTATATGAAGCGCCTCTGGGAAAAAAATAAATGGAGTGTGGGGGGAGGCTATCTGCCCTCCAATCACTTTTGACTCTTAAAAAGTGAATTACAACTTTCAATTTACAATCAACTGAGCCCGCTAGGAATTTAGTACGAGCATCCCTTCCTTAACAATCATATTTGCCCCCAGGGCATAACTTACAACGCTCACCTCCTGGGCCTGGGGGCTGTGTCGACACCCGAGTTTTTTGCTATCAGAATTTAAAACTATTTTTAACAAAATGACTATCTCAAAATTTTTATCTGATGCATTTAGGGCGTGTAGGGGTGGGGGGGGGCTAGTTGCCCTCCGATATCTTTTGACTCTTAAAAAGTGAACAAGAACTTTCAATTTCCAATCAAATGAGCCTTCTCTGAAGCTATTACGAGCATCCCTTCCATAAGAACTATATATGCCCCTAGAGTATTACTCATAACGCCTGCCTCCAGGCCCTGGCGGGTTCCGTCGACACAGGAATTTTTCTTATCTGACCTTTGAACTATTTTCAATGAAATGGGTATTATAAAAATGTTATCGGATGGGCTAGGGGAAAAATGGTGTGTGGGGGGGGGGATCTAATTGCCCACGGATATCTTTTGAATCAAAAAATTGAACTAGAACTTTCAATTTCCAATCAAATGAGACCCCTCTGAAGTTTATACGAGCATCCCTTTCATAAGAGTCATATACACCCCCAGAACAACACTTACAACGCCTACCCCCGGGCCCTCGGGGGCTGTGTCGACACCGGAGTTTTTTGTTGTCAGAACTTTAAACTATTTTTAACAAAATGTCTATCTCAAATTTTTATCTGATGCACTTAGGGCGTGGAGGAGGGGGGCTAGTTGCCCTCCAATCTCTTTTGAGTTTTAAAAAGTGAACAATAACTTTCAATTTCCAATCAAATAAGTCCTGTTCAAATTTTCTACGAGTATCCCTTCCATAAAAACCGTAGACGCTCCGCTAGTCTAAGTCAAACCGCCTTCTTCCAGGCCTTAATATTTTGAACTGGCATGGAACATTTTATAATTTTATACGTAAACCAATTTCGCGAATATAGCTATTATAAAAAATTTATCAGATAGACATGGGAAAAAAGGGTGTGTGGGGGGGGGGGGGGGGGTACTTGCTTTCGGATATCTTTTGTCTCTTAAAAATTGAACAAGAACTTTCAATTTCCAATCAAATGAGCCCTTTAGGAAGTTTATAAGAGCATCCCTTTCATAACAACCATATATGCCCCCAGGGCATAACTTACAACGACTACCTTCGGGCCCTGGGGGGCTGTGTCGACACCTGAGTTTTTTGTTATCAGTACTTTGAACTATTTTTAACAAAATTTCTATCTCAAAATTTTTTTATGGTGCATTTAGGGCGTGAAGGAGGGGGGGGGCTAGTTGCCCTCCGACCTCTTTTGACTCTTAAAAAGTGAACAAGAACTTTCAATTTCCAATTAAATGAGCCCTCTCCGAAGTTTATACGAGCATCCCTTTCATAAGAACTATATATGCCCCTTGAGCACTATTCATAACGCCTGCCTCCGGACCCTTGCGGGTTCCGTCGACACATGAATTTTTCTTATCTGACCTTTGAACTATTTTTAATGAAAAGGGTATTATAAAAATTTTATCGGATGGGCTTGGGGAAAAAAGAGTGTGGGGGGGGGCCTAGTTGCCCTCGGATATCTTTTGACTTAAAAACTGAACTAGAACTTTCAATTTCCAATCAAATGAGCCATCTCTGAATTTTTTACGAGCATCCCTTCAATAAGAACCATATATTCCCCCAAAGCATAACTTACAACACCTGCCCTCGGGCCCGGGGGGCTGTGTTGACCCCTGAGTTTGCGTTATATGATCTTTGAACTATTTAAAAAAAATGTATCTCGAAGTTCTTATCAGATGGGTTTGGGGAAAAAAGGACGTGGAGGGGGAGGGAACTAGGTGCCCTCCAATCTCTTTTGAATCTTAAAAAGTGAACTAGAACTTTCAATTCCAATGAAATGGTATATATGCCCCCAGGGCATAACTTACAACGCCTGCCCCCGGGCCCTGGTGGTTTGTGTCGACACCGGAATTTTTGTTATATGATCTTTGATTTATTTTTAACAAAACAGCTATCTTAAAACTTTTGTTGGATGCATTTAGGAAAAAACGTTTTGGGAGGGGGGAAGCTGGTTACCCTCCAATTTCTTTTGACTCTAAAAAGTGATCTAAAACTTTCAATTTCCAATCAAATGAGCCATCTCTGAATTTTTTACGAGCATCCCTTCAATAAGAACCATATATTCCCCCAAAGCATAACTTACAACACCTGCCCTCGGGCCCCGGGGGGCTGTGTTGACCCCTGAGTTTTCGTTATATGGTCTTTGAACTATTGAAAAAAAAATCTATCTCGAAGTTCTTATCAGATGGGTTTGCGGAAAAAAGGACGTGGAGAGGGGGGGGGGAGCTAGGTGCCCTCCAATCTCTTTTGAATCTTAAAAAGTGAACTAAAACTTTCAATTTCCAATGAAATGGCATGTATACCCCCAGGGCATAACTTACAACGCCTGCCCCCGGGCCCTGGTGGGTTGTGTCGACACCGGAATTTTTGTTACATGATCTTTGATTTATTTTTAACAAAACAGCTATCTTAAAACTTTTATTGGATGCATTTAGGAAAAAACGTTTTGGGAGGGGTGAAGCTGGTTACCCTCCAATATCTTTTGACGCTTAAAAAGTGAACTAGAACTTTCAATTTCCAATCAAATGAGCCCTCTCTGAAGTTTATACGAGCATTCCTTCCATAAGAACCATATATGCCCCCAGGACATAACTTATAACCTTTGCCCCTGAAGACTGTGGGGGGGGGGGGTGTCCTGCTCAAACATATAATTTCCAGAACTTTCAACTACGTTGACCAAAATGGCTAAGTCAACATTTTGATTGGATGTGTTTGGGGAAATGGTGGGCGTGGAAGGGGTATCAGTTGCCTTAGAATCACTTTCGACTATTAAAAAGGGAACTGGCCATTTTAATTTCCAATCGAATGAGCCATTTCTGAAGTTTCTACGACAACGTTATCTATAAAAAACCTTATATGCCCCCAGGGCATAACTTACAACCCTTTCCCTGAGGACTGTGGGGGAGTTGTCATCCTCAAAGACCTAATTTCCAAAACTTAAAACCACGTTTAATAAAATGGCTAATTCAAAACTTTGATTGGATGTGTTTGGGGAAAAGGTGGGCGTGAGAGGGGGGTTAGTTGCCCTCCAATCACTTTTGATTGTTCAAAACGGCACTAGCCCTTTGAATTTCCAATCGGATGAGCCTTTTTTGAAGTTTCTACGACAACGCCTTCTATAAAAAACCTTATATGCCCCAAGGGCATGACTTAAAACCCTTGTCCTGAGGGTTGTGGGGGAGTTTCCTCCTCAAAAACATATTTTCTATTCGGAAATCCACTACGCTGCACAAAATAGCTATCTCAAAATTTTGATTGGATATATTTGGGGGAATGATTCGCGTGGGGGGGGGGGTAGTTGCCTTCCAATCACTTTCGACTATTAAAAAGGACACTAGAACTATCTATTTCCAATCGAATGAGCCCCCTTTGAAGTTTCTACGACGACCCCTTCCATATGAAGTGCCCCTGGCAAAAAAAATAATAAATAAATAATAATAATAACAAAACATTGGAGCCGTATGGCCTTTACTATAGGCAACGCTATAGCGTTGCGTCTGAAAGCGTTGATATCATTTAATCACAAACCAAATGTCAATTCCATGTGTTTACATATTCCATCAATTTTCAGATTTAATTTACCCCCACCATCTTCAACTATCAAGAAATAGCATATGATTCTTTCTGAGGGTCGATTACAGTTTATAGAAGTTCAAATTGAAAATGAAGTATTTTGTAGGCATCAAGACATGGCTAATTGTAGAAAAAGCCAAGATAGATAATCCGAGTGATTGAGAGGCAAACCTGGGATAAGCCCTTTTCAAAATTGTAGAAAAATGATGTTATTTCATTTGTTGATAAATATGTCTATCTATCAGAAAATATCCGTATAATATTCGAATATTGCATTTTTCCTGATGAATACATGTTTTCAACGTTACAAAGCGGGCAGCTGCCCAGGCTTTCTGGTATGCAGCTAGTCTAAACTAGGTCCCTTGAAATTGCTTTCCTTGGCACACCATCAATGTTATTACAAGTTTGCAATATCTCTTGCTTTGGATAAAGATTAAATAAAATACTGACAGTAAGGAACAGCACTGAAACTTAAAACTTAAAAAAAAAAAATCCCTGCTGACCAATGGTCTGCGTAGCACAGGCACCGATCACCTGATTTTCAGCCTTCGGTTGGGAGTACAATGCGGGGTTGGGGACAAATCATCCCACATCTGACCCGGTCGACCCTGACTGAGCTTACAGTCACACCTGACCCCCGTTCCAAACCAAATAACCAGCGGCACCAGGGCTTGAATTCCCTGTCTTCAGGATTTCAAGGCTAGCACGCTAACCACTCGACTAGGACAGAAACTTAATACGAGCAGAAATTATTACGTATATGAAGGGAGCTGCCTTCCTTAACCCTCGCTCTTAACGCTAAAGTCTTTTAAGTTTTTTTAAAAATACATCTCATTCAAATTCAACAGCCGTTGTCTTTGAGCAGTTTTTCTTAAAGTATTAACTAAAAGTTAAACTATAGCGGA
This sequence comes from Artemia sp. Qi Xiang Cuo, assembly GCF_049724085.1. Lineage (NCBI taxonomy): Eukaryota > Metazoa > Arthropoda > Branchiopoda > Anostraca > Artemiidae > Artemia > Artemia sp. Qi Xiang Cuo. The sequence continues at coordinate 81,115,284 of NC_142798.1, read as the reverse complement.
AAGAGTGAGGGTTATAGAAGGGGAAATCGCTTCATATACGGACTAATTCATGTTCGTTTAATGTTGCTCCTTACTTTTAGCTGAAAAATTTATTTTTTTTTCTATATTTAAATTCTGACCTTTTTTCAGATCATACCAGGAAATCGTCCCCCCTTCGTGCAACATTTCTCCTGAGAAATTCCTACGGAAATTTCCTCCTTACGGAAAATCCCAACGACGAAAATAACTCACCCCCAAAAAGATTACAGTATATTTCTCAATAACAAATATTATGCGTGAACAATGGGCAAATTGCGTAACTTACAGCCCTTTCCCCGTGGACTAAGGGGGGTCATGTCATTCCTAAAGGCATAGCTAATGGACGTTTCAACTAGGCTGAATCAAACGGCTATCCCAAAATTTTCATCGAATGTCTTTGTTAGGAAAGGGGCGTGGGAGGGGGTCTAGTTGTCCTCCTATCTTTCTGGCCACTTATAAAAGGCATTATAACTTCTGCTTCCCGATCAAAAGAGGCCTCTCCTGATCTTCTAGGTTCACTAGTTCGATACAATCAACCCTGGGAAAAACAAGAAACAAGCAAAAACATAAACACGCATCCTTGATCCTTCTTCTAGCAAAATATGTAAAATTCCACATTTTTGTATATAGGAGCTTGAAAACTCTGTAACACAATTCTCTGATATGCTGAATCTGATGACGTGATTTTTATTAAGATCGCTTGACTTCTTTGGGTGTTTCCCCTGGGGCCATATCCAGGATTTTTGTTGGGTGGTGGAGGTGTTACAAAAACTTTAAAAAACACATCAAAAAAGTGTTAGGGCCTATATGCATTTTTGAAATTTCTACGAATTAGACAGGAATTTGAGGGGGGTGAAACCCCTACCTCCCTCCCCAGATACGACCTTGGTTTCCCCCATTTTTAGAAAATCAGTCAAAGTTTCTCAGGTTCGTAGTTTCTGATGGGTAACATTGAACTTATGAACTTTATATATTTTGAATCAACATAAAATTGAATGAATTGAATTGAATGAAAAAATTGAATCAAAAAAATTGAATGAATGAAAAAATTGAATAAAATTGAATGAAAAAAGAATGAAATTCTTTTAATGGATCGGTTGTTATCAACATTCTGTTTTTTAGAGTTTCGGTTACTTTTGAGCCGAGTCGCTATTTACTTGCAGTCCGTTACTACAAACTGTTTGATAGATTAGCAGGGAGCCATGACCCATTGTAATAAGGGAGCCAAGGAAATAAGAGCATGATCAAAGAAATATTTAAGGGGAAAGCTTGGAATAAAATGCAATCAGATGGGAAGGTAAAATTCTCCTAGATTTAAATTTTGCAAATGATTGTATCCTAGACAAAAATGTTTCTATACGACTGACGCTTTAGATGTTTTGAGAGTTCAGGGCACAGGAATAGGTTTGAAAATTAATATTAAGAAGAGTAAGTCACTTAAACCAGGAATAAATGAAGGCGAAGAGGTCATGTTGGATAACGAGAAAAATTATGCAATGGTTAAGTAGCGATTATAAATAATGCAATATACTGTTCATGTGGCAATTACTCGATGGGTCGGTGACAGAAATAGGATTCAGTTGCTCTTAGAATCAAATACATAATAAAACTAATATACATACTAACTAATATACTAATACACATAATAATAAACTTAGACATGGGATTATCTTGTGTATGTTGCAATTTCAGAAATCAAACTTTTCTTGGTAAAGAACTGTAAGTAAGAAGCGACTCGGCCCAATAGTAACCGAAACTCAAAAAAAAGAAATATCGATAACAATTAATAGGTACTTCTCGGTTATATAAAACACACTCGAGAAGTGAAGGTTGATTAATGCTAATAAAATAAAACAAAATTATGATGAAAATATAACAGTTTAGAAACAAATTTGGGCTATAAATTTGCACATTAGGGGGAGGGGGGAAAAATAGCATACACTAAGCAGGCAACCTAAACAAACCTAAACAAACCTATTCTAAACTAACCTAACCAAAATACCAACTAAATACTTAAATAAAATATAGCTACAATTTATTTTCCAACCCAGACTAAGCTAATTCTCTAGTATAAAGAAGTTGCTTGACTAGTTTCTCGTCTCATGTTCGCATCATTTGCGATCGAAATTCTCGAGTGTGTTTTATATAACCCACAAGTACTAATTAATAAATCAAAAGAATTGACTTTTTATGCTAATTCCAAATGTAGCCTATAAAATTCATTAACTTCAACGTTAAGGATCAAAAGCTACAATCCTGAGAAAATTTGCCTCGTTTACGAAAAGGGTGGGGGGATACCTACCAAAAGTTAAGTGATCTTAATGAAAATCACGGGTCTATGCTTTACCCCCCACCACACATACACACAAACCCGTAAAACACCCCCCCCCACGCGAAAAAGATTCCACCTCATTTAAAATTGAGCAGCCAAAGAGAAAGTACAAAATAGGTACCTCAAAACGTCGTTCCGATGTTCTAAGAGGTAACAAGAGGATAATTCCCTCCATGGAAAACTCCCCCAAACGGAAAATTGAGCAGCCACGGAGAAAGTACAAAATAGGTACCTCAAAATGTCGATCAGATGATTGTCTTAAGGAGTAATAAAAGGACCAGATATCAAAATCAGTTTTAGGACAGGGGCTGGTTGGTCTCCAATTACTTTTGAGTTATAAAAAAAGGACTAGAACTCTCAATTTCCGATCGAATGAGCATCGTCCGAAGTTTCTACAACCATGACGCAGAGGTGGGGATGGGAAAGGGGCAGTCCCCCTATAGGGAATAAATTCTGCTCATTTTGGAGTTAAATGTTACTCTTTACTTTCCTAATAACAGCGTAGACCAGAAATATTCCCAGAAATTAAGATGGATTAAATATCAATTTCTACCTCCAACTTCGCCCCCACTCCCCTTCATTAGAACTAATTCTGTATTTACTTGAAGGCTCAATGAGAAGTGGAAATGTTTGTCCGACTTGTAAAAACGTAATAAAAATGCATGAAAACGCTTTTTTGATGCATATTTTTGAAATACCGAAAAAAATTATGCACCCAAAACAAAAGTCCTGGAAACGGTCCTCGGAATTATATATCAATTTCTGCCCCCAGCCTCCTCTCGTCTCTCCCTTAGAACTAATTCGGTATTTATCTAAATGAAATGAAACTTACAATAATGTCCCCCCGTAAACTTATTACATTAACTTTAGAGATGATTACATCAATCCTAGAAGATAGGGAGACGGCTCATTCGAAAAAAAATTAAAAGTTTAAGTGCCTTTTTAAGTGATCAAACAGAATAGAGAGCAAGCAGCCTTCTTCCCTGGCCCCTTTTCCCCCAAAGACATCCAAATGAAATTGCCATTTGGCGAGATAGCCATTTGGTTCATTATAATCGAAAGGTCCAATAAATATGCCTCTGGGGATGACATGATCCCCCATAGCCCTTAGGAAAAGGGCTGTAAGTTTTACAATTTGTCCATTGCTTATAGACAATATTTGTTATTGGGAACATACGAATATTTATGAGTGTTCAAGTCCTTTTTTTATAAGTCGAAATTGATTCGAGACCAACCAGCCCCTGTCCTCAAACTGTTTTTGATATCTGGTCCCTTGGTTACCCCTTGGGACATCTGATCGACACTTCGAGGTACCTATTTTAGACTTTTTCTTTGGCTTCTAAATTTTGCGTGTAGGGAAATTTTCCAGGGGGGGGGGGAATTTCCGGGGGATTATTTGCAGGGAGGGGGTATTTTCCACGGGAGGATATTTTCAAGGGGTATATTTTCCGGGAGGGGGGGGGGGATAAACGCCGGCTCCCAAGAAATCACACAATTAAATTCCGCAGGGAACCCTAGACTTTTCATGCTCCTGTCTATAAAAATGTAGAATTTTGCTTTTCTTACCACAAAAAAGATCCGAATGAGTGTTTGCTTGTTTTTTCTCATGGGTTGATCGTATCGAACTAATTAACCTAGAATATCGGGAGATGGCTCACTCGAACGAAAATTATGTGTTCTAGTGCGTTTTTTCAAGTGACCAAAAAGATTGTACCACGAAAAAAGTGACGTTTTCTGAGTGTTGCGGGAGGACACCTCCCTTATTGTTTCAGAAAAATGTTTGTGATAATGATTTTGAAGGTTCACTTAACAAAACTGATTTGCTTCATATTTCATAAAATTTAGCACGGTCATGTGTAAGTGCTCATCAGCTATTAAGAAGGACTGGCGGTTGGTCCTTTTGTAGGCAGGGAGGCAGACGCCTCAAAGAGTACAAATATCCCGACTCTCACTTAGCCTTCAGCTAAACATAAAATAAGTTTTGTGGAAGGAGTGGAGAGAAAATAGATACCTAACATTCCTCTTGATTCCCAGGAAAATTTTGGTCTACGCCTTTATTATTGGTACAAGTGGGGGGGGGGGGGTGGAGAGGGGTAATAGTGCTATTGCGACATTCTCTTTCTATGCAGCGTAAAATACTAAAAGCACATACGTAACGACAGAGAGGTGGAAAAGGTGAGGCGGGGCATCATTCAGCAAATAAATTTTCTACTGTACCTTTATAAAACCAAAATTTCAACAATCCAAAAATAAAATTTTATAGTAAGAAAACACTTAAATCCAACGCGAGCCACGGTAATACAGTCCAAGAGAAAACTAAACCACAAAAGCGTAATAAAGCGTTGTGCTTCAATGCCCTGCAAAGCTGCCAGGCACTTGATTCAAACACTCACCTGAGCGTAGCTTACCATGACTAATGCTTTTCAAACTGTGAAGAAATTTGGTAATTTGAATTTTTCACTTTTTAAAACAAAATTTAAAATTTCGCACCTATATTTATTTCAACTATTCCTGATTCAAAAAATGAAATCCACAAATTTTACTGTTAAATAGACTAACAGTAAAAGAACAGAGCAAATGAACAAAATAAGCTACACTTAGTTAAGGCAGTGAAAATTAAAATTCACGATTGTATTTACTTCAACCATACACTTAATTGCCCCCTTCAATCATATAAAATAATTAAACTGAGCAATAAATACAGCAGGGCCGTATCTAGGATTTTTATTCAGAGGGGGGGGGGCCTTACCAAAAAAACTTTAAAAATGAATAAAAAAAAATTTATATGCATTTTTGTTATGTTTTTATGTATATTTTGTTATGCTTCTACACATGACATATGTGCTCAGTGAATCGTGATTTATTCGGTGCTAGCCAGTGCTATTTTACCGGTGCTGGAAGGTTACAGGAAGATCAGAGGCAACGCTGTAACGTTGCCTATAGTAAAGGCCATACGGCTCCAATGTTTTATTATTTTTTTTTTTTTTCCCGAGAGGCACTGCACATGGATGGAGTCGTCGTATAAACTTAAAAGGGGGCTCATTCGATTATAAATCGTGAATTCTAGTGCCTTTCTTAATAGTCGAAAATTATTGGAAAGCAACTTAGCCCCCCCCCCACGCCCATCATTTCCCCAAACACACCCAATCAAAATTTTTAGATAGCCATTTTGTTAAGCGTAGTTGATTTCCAGATAGAAAATATATTTTTGAGGAGGAAACTCCCCCACAACCCTCAAGGCAAGGGTTTTAAGTTATGCCCTGGGGGCATATTAGGTTTTTATAGAAGGCGTGATCGTAGAAACTTCAAAACAGGCTCATTCGATTGGAAATTAACGAGCTAGTGCCCTTTTTAATAGTCGAAAGTGACTGGAGTGTAACTAGCCCCCGCCCCCCCCACGCCCATCATTTCCCAAAACACATCCAATCAAAATTTTGAGAGAGCCATTTTGTTCAGAGTAGTTGGTTTCCCAATATAAAATATATTTTCGAGGAATACATTCCACCGCAACCCTCAGAGCAAGAGTTTTAAGTTATGCACTTGGCGTATCTCAGGTTTGTGTAGACGGCGTTGTCTTAGAAACTTCAAATAGGGTTCGATCGCTGGGACATTAAAGGGCTCGTGCCCTTTTTAACAGTCGAAAGTGATTGGAGGGCAACTATCCCCCCCCCACGCCCATCCTTCCCCCGAACATATCCAATCAAAATTTTGACATAGCCATTTTGTTCAGCGTAGTTCATTTCCAAATAAAAATTATGTTTTTGAGGAGGACACTCCCCCAAAGCCCTTAGGGAAAGGGTTGTGAGTTAAGCCCGGGGGGCATATAAGGTTTTTATAGAAAGCGTTGTTGTAGAAACTTGAAAACATGCTCATTCGATTGGAAATTAAAGGGCTAGTGCCCCTTTTAATTGTCGAAAGTGATTGGAGTGTAATTAGCCCCCTCCCCCCCCCCAGCCCCTCATTTCCCCAAACACATCTAATCAAAATTTTGAGATAGCCATTTTGTTCAGCGTAGTTGATTTCCAGATAGAAAACATTTTTTTGAGGAGGACAATCCCCCACAACCCTCAGGGCAAGGGTTTTAAGTTATGACCTGAGGGCATATAAGGTTCTTATAGAAGGCGTTGTCGTATAAAATTCAAAACAGATTCATTCGATTAGAAACTCAAAGGTATAGTGCCATTTTTATTAGTAGAAAGTGATTGGAGGGCAACTAGCCCCCCCCCCCCTACGCCCACTATTCCCCCAAACATATCCAATCAAAATTTTGTGATAGCCATTTTTGTTCAGCGTAGTTGATTTCCAGATTGAAAAAAAATATTTTTGAGGAGGACACTCCCACACAACCCTCAGGGCAAGGGTTTTAAGATATGCCCTGGGGGCATATAAGCTATTTATAGAAGGCGTAGTCGTAGAAACTTCGAAACAGGCACATTCAATTGGAAATTCAAAGGGCTAGTGCCCTTTTTAATAGTCGAAAGTGATTGGAGGGCAACTAGCCCCCCCCCATGCCCATCATTCCCCCAAACACATCCAATCAAAATTTTAGAGATAGCCATTTTGTTCAGCGTAGTTGATTTCCAGATAGAAAATATCTTTTTGAGGAGGACAATCCCCCACAACCCTCAGGGCAAGGGTTTTAAACTATGCCCTGGGGACATATAAGGTTTTTATAGAAGGCGGTGTCGTAGAAACTTCAAAAAGGCTCATTTGACTGGAAATTCCGAGGGCTAGTGCCCATTGTAATAGTCGAAAGTGATTTGAGGGCAACTAACCCCCCTCTCACGCCCACTTTTTCCCCAAACACATCCAATCAAAATTTTAAGACAGCCATTTTATTAAATGTAGTTTTAAGTTCTGCAAATTAGGTCTTTGAGGATTACAACTCCCCCAAAGCCCCCAGGGCACGGGTTGTAATTTAAGGATTCTCCGAATCCTTCATATTATTTCTTATGAAAGGGATGATCACATAAACTTTAGAGAGGGCTCATTTGACTGAAAATTTAAAGTTCTTGTTCACTTTTTAAGAGTCAAAAGAGGTTGAAGGGCAACTAGCCCCTCTCCCTCCTCCACGCCATAAATGCATCAGATAAAAATTTTGATAGTGACATTTTTTTAAAATAGTTCAAAGTTGTGAGAAGAAAAAGCTCCAGTTTCGACAAAGTCAACCAGTGACCCGTGGTAGGCATTCTAAGTTCGGGCCTGTTGCAAAATTTTTAATGGGGGGCTTATAAATTATGGGAAGGGGTTTTGTATGCGGGGGACAAATTAGAAATCTGTTATAATTATCCAATTATAAGGTTAAAATGCATATTATGTGATAGATGCAAAATTGCTTTGGCACACAAATTCCTATTAAGGTCAATTCCAAACAGCCGTGATCCCTTTGTGTCAGCAAGTGAAATGGACTAAACCCCCTTATTGGAGCTATTTTTTCAATCCATTCATTGTTGTCAATCACTGTCCACAAGTTATGCAAGCTGTCTATTGTTCATATATAAGGTTTTTATCAAGGAGGTAATTGAGACTTTGAAAAAAGCCTCATTCTATTTAAATTGAAAGTTTTAGATCCGTTTTTTAAAGTCAATAATAATCGGACAGTAAGCACCCCCCCCCCCCATGCCATAAAAACTTGAAACTTTTTGCAATCAAAAACGAACAAAAAAATAATTAAAAAATAAAACTTTCCGAAAAATAAGTTTTTCAAAGAAAAGTAAAGGCCATTTTAAACTTAAGCTCAGGAGATACAAATACCTGTTAAAATTCAAACTCAAAACGACCAGAAATTACTATTAAAGAATAAATGAAACCCAAAACGAACAGAAATTAAATAAAAAATAATAGCAAAAAACATACAACAAGTAATAATAATAATGAATAAATAGATATTAAAGCGAATTATGCTTAGAATGAATATGAAAATTAAGCTTAAACCGAAAACAAATATTTTACTATTAAAGTATAAATGAAACTTAAAGCGAACAGAAATTAAACAAACAATCAATGCGAACAAACATACAATATATATTAATGTAAATGAATAAATAAATCTTAAAACGAGTGAAACTTAAATTGAATGCGCAAATCAAGTTCGAATCAAATAAAAATAACTACAAACAAGAGTTTGGGTATTGTCTCACTGCGAAAAAAACAATCTACTTTTAACATCTTCACTGCTCCCACCGTCTTTACTAATAGTACTACCAAGGTAAGTGAAGCTGCTCACCTGATCAATCTTTTCGTTACCCAACGTCACATTTTCCTCTTCACTTATTCCTAGCCTTAGTGACTTAGTCTTCTTAACATTAATTTTCAAACCTATTCTAGCACCCTGAACTCGCAAAGCCTTTAAAAGTTCATTCATTTTGCTCATTTTCTTCTAGGATGCTTAAATCATCAACATAATCTAAGTCCAGGAGACTTTTCCTCCCCATTTGATTCCGTGGTCTTCCATTGCCTTTCCTGTACTCCTTAAGACAAAGTTCATCAAAAAAAATCCATATATAGGGGGATAGAACAAAACCCTGCTTAACTCCTGATTTAATACAAAACCAGCTGCTAACCTAATTTCCTACCTTAACCGTAGCTGTTTTATTTTCGTACATAGCACTTAATCACTTTAATGTATTTGTCTGGTATACCATACAAGGATAAGACCTTTGCTAAAGCTCTTCTATCAACAGAATCGAACGCTTGCTCATAATCTATAAAACTGAGGACCAAAGGTGTGTGACAACTCAGGGACTTCTCAATTATTAGCCTAAGAGTGAAAATTTGGTCAACACATCCTCTACCTTTTCTAAAACCGCACTGTTTTTTCTTAAAACTCTGTCTACAGTATTCTCAGTCTAAAAAGTATCATATTACTAAGTAATTAGCTATCTACAGAGACCAGACTAATGCCTCGATAATTTCCATACTCACTCTTATTACCTTTCTCATAAAAAGGCTTAATTAAGGTTTTCCTTAAATCGTTAGGTACTTCCCCTTTTTCAAAAATCATAATCATAATCTTCAGTAGCTTATTTCTATTCTCAGAGCCACCATATTTAACAAACTCATTACCACACCATCAGCCCCTGGAGCCTTATTATTTTTTAATCCTTTTAGTACTGTCGCTAATTCTTCCTCCCAAAAAATATCTTCCTCCACATCTAAGGTATCACAAACTTTTTCATAATCCTCTATATCTTTTCTTGCAACTCTATCTTGGTTTAGCAAATTCTCAAAATGTTCTGCCCATTTCTTTTTCACTCTTTCTGTATCACTAATTGTCTCCCCATTCCTATCTTTAACTGGGACAAGTCCGGATTGACTCCTTCCTCTCAATTTATTAACATGCCAGTACAATATTTTACTATTATGCTGTCTAGCTGCATCTTCCAGGTCATCTGCAATTTTATCCATGGCCTCCACTTTACACCTTCTTAGTTCATATTTTACTGCTTTCTCCACTTCCCTTACATTCCTCTTGTTTTTATATGATCTATCACTCAGATAATTATTGTGCAAGCCCCTTCTCCTCTCTATTAAAAATAAAGCATTGTCACTAATATTCTTAGCTGCAGTCCTAACTTTCTTCTCTAAGACACCTTCAGCGACTTCACAAATTATTTTTCTAAAATTATTCCAACCATTTTCCACATTGTCAATTTTAAACTCTTGAGTTTAGTATTCAACTGTTCCTGGAAAAATTCTCTCAAATTCTCATCCTGGAGTCTACCAACATCATAATTTTCCGGGAGATAGTTATCGTTCCGAAATTTCAGCTTTAAATTAACCCTAGACAATACTAAATGGTGATCTTTACTTTTAACATCAATAACAGCACTCCTATATACCCTAGTATCTTCTATTGATCCTGCCAGTCTTCGGTTTACTACAACATAATCAATAAGGTTTGCTGTCTTATCATCACGTGAATATCATGTTAACTTATGAGCCATTGTATGAACAAACATTGTATTGTTTATAACTAGATTGCTACACCTACAAAATTGCAAAAGTCTGTATCCATTACTGTTTTCTTTTCCTACATCAAATTTACCTAGGCTAGTATACCATCTATCCCTATTTCTAGCATCCTGGGTGTTAAAATCTCCAAGTAAAAACATTATATTTCTACCTGTGACCCTGTCTATTTGCTCCTATAACTTTAAGTAAAATTCATCTGAGTCACTAGTATCTCCGTCAGTCAGTTCTATAGAGGTATATACAATTATGGGTGATACCCTACACTTTTCAGTCATAAAATGAGCCATTAATACTCTATTATTAATACCTTCTCAGCCTAAACAAGACTTAGCAGCTTCCTTATTCATCATGAGCCCTACTTCCTGTCTATGAACCCCATCCTTCCTGCCTGAGTAAACTAATTCTATATCACCTAATTTCATGCTTCCTATGCTGGGTTATGAGTTTCTGAAACTCCTAATAAGTCCAGTTCGGATCGTCTGAATTCGTCAGTCAAAATGTCAATACGATAGTCATTTTTTAAAATCGTAACATTCCAAGTTCCAATTTTCATGCTCTTTGAATCATTGAAATTATTTTGGCCTTGGGAAAAGCAATGATCCCAGATACCAGCACAGGAGGGGGATCACATATCTTCTCAAATCTACGCCAAAATGCTTAAGCTGGCTTAGAACCAGACAGCAAGAAGTTCCTGGGACCTCCATTCAAATGGAGGCTTTGTGCAATCCTAGGCCCATCTTGGTCACACCATGGTTTTCAGCACTTGGCGATGCTCTTCTATCAACAAGAGTCAAAATCCTGCACAGAGTCTCAAGCCTATTACCTCCGACTCATTACATATTCATACCTACAAACATTATGCTACTATGGGGAGGCAGTCCATAGTAGATAAATTAACTAGGAAGAGGTTTTTCAGCCCGAAAACCTAACTGTAGTTTTACAGCCTCCCGTCATTAATAGAACTATGGCAGCAACTTACAAAAAAGCAACCCATGGTCCATACTAAACAACATTTTTAGTACAAGTTTTCAAAGAAAAAATTTAGGAAACAAAAATTCCAACCGAGGCTAATTTGAATACAGGAATACCCCACAAATTATACAAAACAAAAATTTTGTTGAGCCTAAAACCCCTCAAACATGACGTGACGTCAAATTAAAACATAGAGCACAGCACTGAAATTGCCCTTGACCTAAACCCATTAACTAGAGGTTTACTGTTCCCACCTTGAAAAACAAAGACAATTGCAATTTTGGATGGATAGCACTGATGTGTCCCTTTTTTACCCAGTACAGATAGGCTACTGGAAAATCTAGAGATGGGCAAGGGCTTAACCCTTTTGTTAGCATCTTACAATATCTTCTGAGATAGGACAGCTTACTAGGCTACATTGAGTTTTTTGTCTTAGCTTATTATTCCTCCCTAATAAGTATTTTTATGAGAATTGTTAGCTAATACTTTGGTTTCCACAGGCTAAGAGGAAATCAGTGGCTAGCATTGTTAGTTAACAATTGGTGGAGGGTGGAAGTGAGTCCATACTTTTCTCTCCTATGTAAACTGCAGACATAATCAGATAAGTTAAATGACGCTGAACTTCAGTATAGAAACAAGTTCCTTGATGTTCACTCTTATTCCTCTTAAGTTACTATAAAAAGTAATATCCAAGTTTATTATTCAAATTTTATATAGATTTTTAAAACCAAAAACATGAACAAATTAATTTTTGAAAATTGATTTTTTCTGATAGAACTACAAATATGCCTATGGTCATATTTCCATGTCTTAAAAAGGGAAAACCCTTATCATTAAGGTACTTTTCATAGTTTACTATTTTACAAACAGGGGAATTTTCTTGACATAAAAAAATATACTTCCTTGTTTGAATGACCTATCCCTGTGTTAACTAGGGCTCAACTGATATCGACTTTGGAGTCCAATATCAATATATTGGTATTGTACCAATACAATACCAATATAATTTGCCAATAAATTCTTCTCCCCAAAAATACCTAACCCAAAGTTTAAACCCTGTATTCTCTGCCTGCATTCATACTCACAAGCTTCTCCCTGATCTATCAAACAGTTCGTGGTGACAAACTGTAAGTAAGGAGAGACTGGCTCATAAGTAGCGGAAACTAAAAAAAAACGGAATTTTGATACCAATAGATATGTGAAAAGAATTGGCTTGGGGATAACACGCCCTACAAGTCATAGAATATTAATGAAAATCACACCATCAGATTCAGCGTATAAAAAACCCCACTGCAGAGGTATCAAGCTTTTATCTGCAAAAACGTAGAATTTTCTATTTTTTGCCAGAAGAAAGATCACAGATACGTTGGTTGAATTTTGTAATTTTTGCCACAAGAAAGATCACTGATGCATTCATTTGTTTGTTTTTTTTCAGGGATGATTGTATCAACCCAGTGAGAAATTAAAAATTCTAGTGCCCTTTTTAAGTGATCAAAAATTGGAGAGCAACTAGGCCCCGTCCTATGCCCCTTTTTTCTCAAAATTATCTGATCAAAATTTTGAGATAGCCATTTTGTTCAGCATAGTTGAAAGGCCGAATAACTTTGCCTTTGGAGATATCATGGCACCTCCACAGCCCCTGGGGAAATGTCTTTAAGTTATAAAATTTGCCAACTGTTTATGTATAATATTTATTATTTTGAAGCATGCATACATTTTTGGGTGTGAGGAGGGGTGAATTTTCTTCTGGGGAGTGATTTTCCACAGGAAGAATTTTCCACTGGAAGGGAAGTTTCCAGGGGGTGAATTTTTCAGGGGAAATTTTACACTGGGGAAATCTACCAGAATTCCTATACGGAATTCTTTTTATGTCTTGCTTTCTCTTTGCCGACTCAATTTTACGCATGGAGATGTTAAGGGTAACTGCCAGGGATAAATTTTCACCAGGATTGAATTGATCCTAGAGAATCTAGAGAACATATCCACGGGGAGGAAATAATACATTATGCCCACTTCTCTTTACTTAGGAAACATGATTTCCCTTGCTGTTCAAGATGCAAGACAGTCATTTTCCTAAATGCAGTTTTCAACAATTGTGATTCTATTAGTGCAGTTCTCCTTTTAGTCTGACACCATTTTTTAGAGCTTTTAGACTAGTTTTCAAAATTTCATAAATTGGTTTTTGCAATAAATCTTTACAATTAGGTCTAACCAAAATAACAGTTACTGAATCAGTTTTACATGGTAATTACTCTTCACTTGATAGTTTTTTTTTCAAAACATGCTGCTAAAATTTTGGTTACTATGGGTAGAGTTTGTTCAACTCAATACTTTTTGCTTTTTTTAAGAAGCTTCATTTTAATACCTTTAGCCATCCCTGAGATATTGCAGACACTCTATTTTGATAACCTGGATTCACATGATGTCTTTCAATTTAGTTTGACATCCCTCCTAATATTCCCTGAAAGTTTCAACTTAATACCCATAGCTGTTCCTGAGATGTTTGTATTTTTAGATATATTCCCCAATAACAAATACTATAGGTAAACAATGGGCAGATTGCATAACTTGCAGCCCATCCCCAGTGGCTGTAGGGGGCCATGTCTTCTGCAAAGGCATATTTATTGGATCTTTGAACTAGCTGAAACCAAATGGCTATCTCAAAATTTTGATTAGATACCAATGGAGAAAACAGGGGTATGGTAAGGGGGCTAGTTGCCCTCTAATCATTTTGTTCACATAAAAAGAGCATTAGAAATTAAATAGGCCTCCTTCCAATCTTCTAGGACCATTGATTTATATACAATCACCCCTGGGAAAAAAATAAACACATGTTATCTCTCTTCTAGCAAATATGTAAAATTCAATATTTTTGTAGACAGGAGTTTGAAATCTATACAGCAGGGTTCTTGGAAATGCTGAATCTGATGGTGTGCTTTTTATTAAGATTGCTTGACCTTTTGGGGGTTATTTTACCTCTTTTTCAAAAATTTGGCAAATTTTCTTAGGCTTGTAGCATTTGATGGGTAACATTTAACAATGAGTATTATATATTTGGAATCAGCACAAAAAGACAAATCATTTGATATGTTGTCATCAAAATTCTTTAAATTAGTTTCAGTTACTATTGGACTGAATTGTTCCTTAAGGGCTGGGCACATGTAGCTGATTTTGGGAACTGGTTTCCAAACCAGTGCTGATTTTAAAAGAAATTGGCATTGATTTGAGCTTGAAAAATTTTCTAGTTTTTGGTGCCAATTTACAAAATCAGCACTGATTTTCATCATGATCATTACCAAAAAAATAGGGATACAAATAAATAGTCACCCAGAGGTAACTGTGGTGAAAGACCCCACTACTGAGCTGAGAACTAAACTGAGAACCAAGCTGAGATCAATTAAACAACTATTAATAAACTCCAGTTGACTATTTGTGTCCATGATTTTTGTTTTGAAAATTTTGAGCAATAAATTTTTCTTTCAACAAACTTTTCTTACTGCTTGTCCACTGATGCTGAAATTGGTTTCCAAAATCAGCTACGTATGCCTAGCCCTTTACTTACACTTTGCTACCATAAACTGTTTGACTTGAATGTAATTTGGGCTACATATATGCAGATTAGGGGGGGGGGGTGAAAATTACAGTAACATACTTTTAGGAATGACATAATAAAGTATTTTAGAATTTCATTACTGTATTTTTCAGAATTTAATAGTGTTTCCTTCCAAAGAGGCTAACCACTAAACAAGAACCATCATGCCAATAAACAATTCTTACTTCATAATATGCAGAATAATTGTAGTCAGCTGATTTTCTAGGTGTTCTACTTTTATTTACTTTTTGTGCACTTTTTTTTTCTTATACATATATAAACTTCCTTTGTTTCTAAAATTGCATGGCTTTGTATTTAGAATATTTGCAATAACAATTACCATTTATTTGATCATTTTATTTTTTTATAAGTATGTTAATTCTATCTTTTTTCAGAAATTGTATGCCTTTAAATTTCAAATATTTGCAGCAGTAATTGTCATCTATTTGACTTTTGACTATCTCAAATGAACTCATCATCAATTCTTAAAATATTACTGTACAACATAATAATATAGAAGGCAAATTTTAAAATAAAAAGGCATTAATATATTTAGAAAAAAAATATAAAAAGTCAATGAAGGCAGTTTACAACTAGAGAAACTTTTGAGTATAGTTTCTCTGTATTTTATAAATTAAGAATATTTTTTCTGCATTCTATAAATTAAGAATATTTTACTAACATGGTTTCTTCTTTTGAGAGTACCCAATAAATAAGTACCAACTATCCTTTAGAAATGATTTAAAAGGCAAATAATTTACCTTAAATTACCTTAAATCGCACTTGCTAGCGATATGGACGAGTCCAGTGTACGCCAGTTAGTGATGATAGGGCCGCGGGACATCAGCTTCATCCCATTGCGTGAGCCATAGTTTGGTTTCCCATTCCTTATCGAGATTGGCTTTGAAACTGTCAACAGATGGTGAACTCACTGTTGTTTTGCTCAGATCGTTCCAGAGGCTTATGATGCGGTTGGAGAAGAAATGGTTCCTCTTCCTTGTATTAGCACACTTCCGAAAAAGCTTTGCTGAATGACCCCTGGTTCTTGACAACTGGGCAGGCTAAAAGAGGTCCTTGTTGTCAGACTTCAGCAGCTTGTAGGTCATTATCATATCACCTCGTTGCTGACAGTATGTCAGAGTTGGTAGCTTGAGGCTCTGCAGTCGGCATTCATACTCTTTGTCTCTGAGCCCCTTTACGCATTCTGACGCCCGTCTTTGGACAGACTCGAGAGCCATCTGGTCTGTTTTATTAATTGGCGTGGTGACACACATTCCAAATTCTAATCTTGGTCTCACCAGGCTCTTGTAAAGTTTTGTGATTATTGCAGAGGATCTACTTGTCATTGTACGTTTGATGAGACCGAAAGTTTGGTTTGCCTTTGCTACTGCAGCTCGGGTGTGGCAGTTGAAATTAAGGTCTTCATCTACAACGACCCCCAGATCTCTTTCTGAGGTACTCTCAGAGAGTGGCTGTCTCGAACCGGCATTTGCTGACATCAAGTATTGCCATCATTGGTTATTTCTTCCAAAATGGAGAACCTTGCACTTTTTAACATTAAACTCGAGCCTCAATATCTTGGCCCATTTGCCAAAGCTGTCAAGATCTGACTTTATTGAGGTAACACCTTTCTGAGTTCCAGCAGGACCAATGAGCTTTAAGTTGTCGGCGTACAGGCTAAGCTTGCTTGTAACGGTTCTTGGAGCGTCATTAATATATACATTGAAGAGTGTAGGTTCCAAAACTGTTCCTTGAGGAACACCGCTTAAGACCTCAGCTATTTTGGAGTAGTAAGCTCTGCCACCTTCACCAAAAACTCTGACCTGCTGCTTTCTTCCCTTTAGGAAAGACGTGATCCAGTCCACCACTCCCTCTTGAATTCCAATTGCCTTCAGTTTCAAATGAAGCCTTTGATGGCAGACTTTATCGAAGGCTTTAGCAAAGTCTAGCAAGACCATATCCACTGGGAGACCTTGGTCGAGGAGCTCAGTTATGTAATTATACAAGTCAATCAGATTGGTTTTGACTGATCTGCCTGGTCGGAAACCATGCTGTTGTTTTGATAGAAGATTATTTGTGATCAAATGTCTAAGAACGGCAGTGTTGACAATACCTTCTAGGATTTTCCCAACAGCAGATGTAATACTGATTGGCCGATAACTGCAAGCTTTGCTCTTATCTCCTGCTTTATGTATTGGCGAGATATGGGCTACATTCCAGTCCATTGGTATGACTTTAGTGTCAATAGATTTCTGGAAGAGTCTTGAGAGGGGCATTGCTAGTTGGGAATGAGCTTCCTTTAAGAGTCGTGGATGTATGCCATCTGGCCCAACAGACTTATTTGGATTAAGCTTTTTAAGCCAAGATTCGAGCTCAGCCTGATCTACTCTTATTGGTGACATTTGAGTGGTGATTTTGTAGCATGGTGGGGTTGGCAGGGGGGCTTTGTCTGCGGGTGTGAAAACTGATGTAAATTGGAGGTTCAAGGCATCAGCAATTTCTTGGGGGTCATTTGACTGGGCTCCATTACAAACCAGCTCCGAAACCGTGTGTCTACCAGGCTTATGTGCTGAGGCATATTTCCAGAACTTCTTGGGATTGGTTTTTGAGGTTGCTGCGATGGCCTCCTCGTATTTATCTATCAGTTCTCTGGACAGGGCTTGAACTTTGTTCCTTGCGGCTTTGAACTTTACCAGGTAGTCCGTTCTGTGGGGGTCCTGATTTATGAGCTTCGACAGTTTCTTCTTCTTGTTCCTTGCAGCTTTCATTTCTCTGGTCATAAAGGGAAGAGTTTTCGGTTTTCGTCTCCACGTGGTAGTTGTATTTCTACTGACGGCGTCTAACAACATATTTTTCATTTTCTCCCACGTGTCCTCTACCTCCATCGTTTCGACAAATGACCAATCGCACTGACAGAGTTCACGCCTGATTTGATTGTAGTTTGTATACACATGTCTGGTTAGATTCGATGTCTGTGGGTACAATCGAAATCGGCATTTTATAGCTATGTGATCACTATTTCCAAATGGGGGTTGCGATTCTATATCAATGAGTGACTCAGGATCATTTACCAGAACGAGATCAAGGAGTGAAGGATTCTGTCCCTCTCAATATCTGGTCGGGAATGTCACTGCCTGGAACAGTGAGTGTGCTTCTAAGCAGTCAAGAAAAGACCGCGTAACTGCGTTACTCGTGTGGCCGTACCCCTCAGTCCACTCAATCATAGGTAAGTTAAAGTCGCCGACTATGACTAGATTCTTACACTTTCGAGCAGCACCATCAATAGACCGGCATATAGCCGAGAGTGAGTTCTCCAGACTCGTTGAGGTGGGACTTCTGTAAAAACAACCAAGTATAATGGGACCCCCAGGTAGGTTAATAGATATCAAAATTTTTTCTACACTTGGCTCATATTCTGACTTAATATCAATAGTAATTTAAAAAGGAACAAAATATGAAAACCTGATTAATGGCAACATGCTGTAGTAAAGCTGCAGAATAGAAGATCTCCAGAAGGAGGCATGCTAGAAGAAAAAGGTAAGACATCATTAGATTGCCAATTTATGTTGTTTTTTTTTATTAAAGTTGTATTTGTGACTATTCATAGAGCATGGTGATCCAAATAACAACTATTATGTTGAAAAGGAGCATAAAATAAGGTATGGTATTGGCTAGTGCCATTTTTATCTTATGTTAATAGCCTAGGGGCTGTTTTTTTATATAGCCTAGGGGAAGGGGCTGTGAGTTTTTTATGTAAGGGGAAGGGTATGGACTGTTAAAATGCAACTTCAATCATAAAAAAAAGCCTAAAATCAGCAATATAAAACATCTCTTTTTTGTTCCCAGCAAGTCTCTTTCCAAAGAGGCAGTAGCCTAACCCATTCTTCAAATTTACCATGCTACATATTATAAAATGGTAGTTTCATTATTTTAGTGTTTTCTTTTAAATTTGGTGATATCAAAGAAGAGAGGGTAGGCTAGGATGTACAGTCAGAAAAGTAATTATGAAAGAGCATAAAAATAAGGGGATACCACCAGATAGCTAACTTGACAGTTTATGTATAAACAAATCTTTTTATATTAGCCAACTGGCCAACCAGTATTATAAGCCTAGGAGCCTAGCTGGAGAAAAGGAAACATATTAAGAAAACAATTCTTGCTTCCTAATAGGCCTATATAGAATAATCATAGCCTAGTTAGGCTAACACATTTTGTAGGGGGAGAACCTTTATCTTCACTTTTTTCCTTGTTTTCCAGTTTTCTAAGAAATTCATGAATTTATTAGAGCCTATATATTCACAGAATAAATACCCCCACCCCCCTAATGTGTAAATATATACCTAGAATTGCATCCTCCATCTAAATAAAACATTCATTTGCATCACAAATGAACTTTACTCCCATATTAGCCATGTGGTGGATGTCTTAAAATAAGGAATCTAATGGTAATAACCAAGGCTACTTATAATTTATCAAAATTTCTTTCAAATGTGGTCAATCACATCAAATGTACCTATCTAACTAACCAAACCAATTCCAAGATTGCAGAGACATTAAACTGCAAAGTGACTCTAGCCTATAGTTACTCTCCTTCCCTTAAATGGCTGTATGGTCCTTGGTGGGATACCACCAGATGACTAATTTGACAGTGTATATAGCCTATATACAAATCTTTAAATTAGTCAACCAGTATTTTAAGCCAAGGAGTCAAGCTGGGCATGAGGAAACATATTAAGAAAACAATTAGTACTCAATGATATGCAGAATAATCTTAGTTGACACATTTTGCAGGGGTAGAGCCTTTATCTTCATCTTTTTTCTAAGAAATTCATGAATTTCTTAGAACCTATATTTTTGCAGAATATATACCTCCACTCCCCTAGTGTGCAAATATATACCTAGAATTACATCCTTGATCTAAATATAACATCCAATTACATCACAAATGAACTTTACTCCCATATTAGCCATATGGTGGATGTCTGTCCTTGGCCAATTAAATAAAATAAATGTCGCAGTAATGGCAGTAAATTTGATGTGTAAAACAATACCTTATCTAATATGTTAGGCCCTTGTTTGAATTTTACAGAATTTTTAAGCTAAACCTCAGTAATTAATGAAGTGTATTCTATTTCTTCCTTCTTCTTCCTCTTCTATTTAACAGCAGGCGGGCTTTTCAGTAAAACTATTTAGCCCTTTTCCTTTTGCTTCACTCTGTGGGCTACAGAGCTACTGGCTTGATTGCCTCATATTTATTAGATATATTCAGATATCTTTCAGCAGATCTTTCGACTCTAGGAGTTCAAATACAAGATGATAGATGTTGATTTCTATGCTCTGTGTGCAGGAATAGTTGGCTAGGCTCTTGGCTGATAGTGGGATTTTGTGGTGTTTGAAGCATTTTAACAGTTTAGAAAGCAAGTTATGTTGTGCAGACGTCAGCATATTACATTCAAATAGGCAATGGTCAATTGTTTCATTA
Source organism: Artemia sp. Qi Xiang Cuo (assembly GCF_049724085.1). Taxonomy (NCBI): domain Eukaryota; kingdom Metazoa; phylum Arthropoda; class Branchiopoda; order Anostraca; family Artemiidae; genus Artemia; species Artemia sp. Qi Xiang Cuo. The sequence goes on along the minus strand of NC_142798.1, from coordinate 81,094,914 downwards.
TTCATATTACAATGCCTGCAAAGAGGGGACAGGGGAATTGAACCACTTGAATTAGAAAGCTTATATGAGAATGCAAGGAAATTTAGTCCATTTGTTCCAGAACGAATTCTATGATAAATTTTAGAAAGATACTTATTGGGAAAGGGGGAAAGGATAGGATTAATCTTATTAAAATTAATATCTGATAGCCTCCATCGGTAAATATCTCTAATTGGGATTGATCTCCCACTTGGCTGGTCAATATTTATAGCATTTTTTGCTATTTCAACAACCTGATGATTACCACTTATGCCAGAGTGGCTAGGAATGTACTGAAAGTAAGTTTTTATGCCACTTGAAGCAAGATTATCAATAATACTGAGACAATGATAAGTGTCAATGTCCAACTTATATTGAGGAGCTGAGGCCAGCAACTCAAGGCTTGATAAAGAGTCAGAATAGATGATAATATTATTCGGATTATCAATTAAAGATTGGTTTTGCTTAAGTTGTTCTAATGCCATGATTATGGCATTTAACTCAGCAGACATTATACATAAATTATTAAATAATCTCTCGCCCATTGCAATTTTCAGGTGAGGAAAGAAAATACCACTTGAAACCTTTTCATTCATTTTTGACCCATCAACAAATATTTGGAAGTGATTTTTATAGGTAATTGTATTAAGTTCTGCAAATTTATTCTGAACAAAAGCAATGGGGGTTAAATCTTTATTCCATTTTGAAAATTCAGTATTTATTATGGGAAATGACCAATTTCGAGGAGGGGATTGGGGGAAAGTAGGTGCAATAGACTTTGCTGGTACAGGGAACTTCTTTTGAATATTGGTATACTCATCTGCAATACCTCTGTACATGGCTGGATTTCTTAACCAATTATGTAATGTGTGTGAGCTATTTGATTCAATTTTTGTAAGATGTTTTATCAAGAGAAAGCTACATCTCTCCCTTATTGTTGTTAATCCACTCTCTATAAGCAGAAACTTGGTGCTTGTGGGTTTCCTAAGACCAAATATGAGACGTATTATATCATTTTGGGTTGTTTCATTTTTTTGCATCTGGGTCTTTGCACATGCACCATAGACGATGAGCCCATAGTCAATATGGGGTCTTATATGTGATTTATAAAACTGGAGTAAGGTTTTCTCCTTACAACCCCAGGGTGTGGAAAGAAGTCTTTTTAGTATATTTGCTTTTCTATAGCCTTTTTTTATTGTGTTTGAAATGTGGAGGTCAAGCATGAGACCTAGGTAATTAATATTATTATCTTCTGGAATAGTTGTTTTATTTAGAGTTAGTTTTGCATTAACATGGTTTCGCTTCCGGTGAAATTGGATTATTTTTGACTTGGTGGGTGCAATGGGTAAATCTGAATGTTGAGAGAATTTTTCAAACTCGAAAAGTGACTTGTGCAGATTTGACTGTGCTATCTGAAAGGTGTTGCCAGATGACCATAGCACCAGATCATCAGCATATTGTAGATTTGTGTGGGGTAGGTTCATGTCCCAGAGATATAGGGCAAATAGGAGGCAACTGAGGACTGCTCCCTGAGGTAGGCCTTTGGATATTGTCTTTTGGGATGAATAGGCTGAACCAACACAAACAATGAAACTTCACACTTCTATAAATGATTTAATAAAAGATACTTGCTTAGGGGGTGCTCCAAGGTTTGCAAGTTTATTTAAAAGGATTTGGTGGTTCACATTGTCATTTGCCCCTTCAAAATATAGGAAAGCTGCCCCTAGGAGTTTATTTTTTGAGAAATATTCATTTATTGCGTTTGTTAGCAAAATGAAAGCATCTGTTGAGGAGTGGTATTTCCTGAATCCAGTTTGAGTGTGTGGGATCATATTATTTTTTTCACGAAACCAGAGGAGTCTGTGATAAATCATTTTCTCCATAATTTTCCCCATCACAGGTGTAATCATTATGGGCCTATAAGACTCAGGGTTATCTTTTGGTTTATTTTTCTTTAGGATTGGTAGGAGGGACGAACATTTCTATATATTGGGGAACCTAGAAGATGCCCAAGCGTGATTATAACAATTTAGCAGTTCTTGTTTTTATGAAGGTGTGAGATTCTTTATCCATGTAGGGTATATATTGTCATAGCTGCTGCTAGTTTTGGTCCTAATCTGATGTATTGCATTATTCAATTCCTGGATTGAAAATGGATTGGTTATGTACTCGGATCCTGGGCGTGGTTGGTAACTTGGGTTCATGGGAATTGTGGACAGTTTGCTTTGATTATTTGATGTTAGCTTATTAACAAAGAGAGTTGCAAATAGGTTAGCTTTTCCATTATCATTGTCATAATGGGTATTATTATGTAAGAGCTCATACAGGAGTGGGTTGGGGGAAGTCTTTTTCCCACAGATGTGGCTTATGAATTTATGTATAATTGGCTCATGAGTTTCTCTGGAGAGATTATTTGCAAAATTATTCCAGTATTTATATTTAGCATCTATTATAGTCCTTTTTAGATTAGATTCTGCTTGTAATTTTTTTAAATATGTAGTAGGTGATAGTTTTCTTATGAATTCTGTCCTAGCTGCCTTTTTTATCCTCCATTTATTTAGGCACTCATTTGTCCACCATGCTTTAGGAATTTGTTTAGGGAATGTTTTCTTAGGTGTTGTCTTGGGGATAGCATGGTTAGCTGTATTTATTAGTAAAGATGTCAAGGCTTCAGCATGTGTGTCAACTGTTGTGTTAGAAATGCATGAACTTTGGGTGAAACTTGTAATTTCATCATTTAGCTTATTTTGGAACATAGACCAATCTGCTTTAGTGTTGATATATTTGGATGTATGAGATAAAGTTTCAGCAGGTTCATTTAGAGAGCAAACTATAGCAAAGTGGTCAGTACATAGACTATCAATTTTATTTATGTAAATTTTGTTCAAAAAATTTAATGACACAATTTGTAGGTCAATTGTGGAGAATCTGACACTTTTGGGGTTGAAATATGTGTTCAGGTTTGGAGGGGTAGCAACAGCTAATTCATTATTATTTAAAGTCATATGCTCAATGAATTTACCAGCTTTATTTGCTGGTTTATTCCCCCACAAAAGGCTGTGGGCATTGAAATCACCACAAATAATGATATTTTTTAACATATTAGAATTATTTATATAATTAAAGAAATCCTTGGCATCTGTAGTTTGGCCATTAGGGTTATAAAAGCTTATTATGTAGGTTTTTAAATTATTCAGCCAAACACTGATACCAATAAAATCAACATTATTTGCAAAATCTGAAAAATTAATGCCACAAAATTTTATATTATTATTAACTAATAAAGCTACCCTACTTCCTTTTCTCTCTGAAGATCTATCCTTTCCCAGGATAGTATATCCCAGAGACTTAATTTGTTGATTTTGGGATAAATGAGTTTCCTGGAAGCAAGCAATATTAATGGAATTATTATTCATAAATGATAATAGTTCATTTAGCTTATTTTCTGTGAGTGATCTTACATTCCATTGGAGTATTGATATATGCTGTGTTGTTGATTTATTCTTCATATGACTGTGTATCAATGTTCAGCTTTGTTAAAAGTAAAGCAAGATCTTTTTTTGCTTGAATGAGCATATCATCTGGGATGTAGATTTTTGCCAATTCTGCAATAATTTTTGTTTTCTGTAGTTGATGTATGTTCATGGCCTGAACAGCATTACAGTTTAGAATGAATAAGCATATATTTGGGGATTGCATTTTTGGTTGTGCATCCTGTGTGTTGGTTAAGGGATTGATTCCTGGTAGTATTTCTGGTTTGTTTCTTCTTGGGAGGGGGGGCCAGGCTGACCTCATTTCACCGGACAAGGAGGCTTGTTGACTTGTTGATTCCTTCTGATAGGGATTTGAGCTAGGGGGCTTAGAAGATGGTTTGTTATAAGGGGTGCTTGATGCATTGGGGGCATTTGACTTGGGGGTTTTTGTTGGTTTCATTACAGGCTTTATTTGGTATTGTTGGGCAGCATTTGCTTCCATTGCTGCAAAGGGGTATGGGATGGCCTTCTCTGTTGATATTTGGAATGTTAGAGCTCTTTTTTTTGTATGCAGGGCATAATGATTTATTTCTAGATTCGTGTGGGCCTTTGCAATTGATGCATGTAGGCTGAGTTTTGGTGCAAGTTGTCAGCTCTTTAGGATGGAAAGATTTACAATTACTACACTCTTGGAGAATTTTATTGCATTTGTTTGTCGTGTGTCCCAATTTGAAACACTTCTGACACTGAATAGGTTTAGGTTTGTATTCCTTGTGTGGTTTGATTTGCCCAAATAGGAATAATTTTTCTGGGATATCAATTTTATCCTTCAGTGTGAATAAGAAGGATCTACTAGTTTTTAGGCCATTAGTGTTAGTTTTTCCAAGTTGGGTAACATCCTCAACTGGGATTGTGTTTCCAGCCCTATCTGAGAGGCCTTCTTTTAACTCCTGAGTAGATATCTCTGGGGGAACATTATAAACTACAATTTTTGTTGGTGATTGTTTTGGTTTCCAATTAGATGCAATAATTGGGGTATTCAGAAGGGATTTTAGGTTAATTATTGTATCTGCTGATTTCTGATCTTCTGCAGCTATTAGCAAAGATCCATCACGGTTAATGTTAAGAGAGAACATTGATTTTAGCAATTTAAAAATTGCAACTCTTATTGCAGTGATCATTTTTATTTCAAAGGGGGTAGTGGGAGTAATTTTAAGGTAAATTCCTAAGTTGAGCTAACCTCAGTAATTAATGAAGTGTATTCTATTTCTTCCTAGAAAACCCAATGGCGTGAAATAATCTGGTTCCGTTAGAATCTGGTTGTTTTGGTTGTTTTGAACAGTTTCCATAAAGGGTTGGGCACATGTAGCTGATTTCGAGAACTGATTTCCAAATCAGCGCCGACTGTAAAAGAAATCGGAGTCGATTTGAGCTTGAAAAACTTTCAAGTTTTCGGCGCTGAAGGGCTAGGCACACGTAGCTGATTTTAGGAACCAATTTCAGCATCAGTGGACAAACGATTATAGTTGCCAGGTGGTGCGCATTTGGGCGCTTTATGGAGTTGATTGCGCATTGAATTTTTCAAATTGGCACATTGCCCCGATTTTGCGCATGTCAAAAAAATCGGCGCAAAGTGGGCGCATTTTGCCTTCACAATAACAATGACTAAACTCAGAATTTTAAAGTCTAGTGTTTACTTTAGTAAAGAATTTGTCCTTGTATGATATACCAGACAAATACATTAAAGTGAATAGTGTTATGTACGAGAATAATACTGCTGTAGGTTAAAGTAGGAAATGAGGTTAGCAGCTGGTTTTGTATTAAATCAGGAGTTAAGCAGGGTTGTGTTCTATCCCCCTTTATTTGGATTATTTTGATAGACTTTGTCTTAAGGAGCATGGGAAAGGAAATGGGAGAGCACGCAATTACATTGGGAGGGAGAAGTTTCCTGGACTTAGATTATGCTGATGATTTAAGCATCCTAGATAAAAGGTTCAGCAAAATGAATGGAGTTTTAGAGGTTTTGCGAGTTCAGGGTGATAGAATAGGTTTGAAAATTAATGTTAAGAAGACTAAGTCACTAAGGCTAGGAATAAGTGAAGATGAAAAGGTGAAGTTGGGTAATGAAAAGATTGATCAGGTGGGAAGCTTCACTTACCTTGGTAGTATTATTAGTAAAGTTGGCGGGAGCAGTGAAGATGTTAATATATAGAATAGCCAAGGCTCGGGGTGAATTTTCACAGTTAAAAAAGTTTGGAAGAATAGGAAAATAAGTCTGCAAACCAGGATAAGAATACTAGAAGCTACAGTGATGACAGTGGTCAAATATGGCTCTGAAGCATGGACGCTCCGAAAATCGGATGAAGATTTGCTAGATGTTTTCTAGAGAAATTGCTTAAGGTTTGTTCTGGGTACTCGGCTGACTAACCGTATTTCAAATAATAGGCTATACGAAAAATGTGGTTCAATACCGCTCTCTAGGGCTATAATGAAAGAAAGGCTGAGTTGGCTAGGGCACGTTGTGCGGATGAATGATGACAGATTGCCGAAGATTGTTCCCTTCGGCCAACCGTCTAGGGCTAAACGGAAAGCAGATCGTCCTCGTCTATGGTGGGAGGACGTCATAAAGAAAGATTTAAAGGAAATGGGAACTTCGTGGGCGGGTGTAAAAGAGGAAGCTTTGAATAAATTGGGATGGAGGAGCGTGCGTAGCTGTGTTGGCCTCAGGTGGCTTGGTGCTGCGGTGAGTTGTTAGTAGTAATAGTAGTACCTATATTGCAAGACCAGTATACTGAGTACCTCTTTCTTTTTTTAGTTCTTTCATCACAATTTTTATTGTTGATAGGGAATAATTCTAGCATATTAGCCAGAAAGTAATGCAAAATCCTACCTTAGATATTGGCAAGTTATTTTTTTTTTTTTTAGCTCTTCTTTAATTCTCTTTTTTATTTAATTCTCTGATATACCATAGAACTAAGGAAAATATCTTTCTTGTCAAGCCATAGACTGAGAACAGAAAATTTCGACCACAAAAGCGCATTTAATCAGTCAAAAATGGTTCACTGCTTCAGATTTCAAAATATGGTGCCGAAATCTGCCAATGAAGACTGAATCCTACGACTTTTGAGTTCTAGTATTCTGCAAAGCAAAATTCACACTATCTGGTAAGATTGTCTCTGAATTTCCAGTTTTTTTTTTTTTGCACTCATCCCTGCAAGATCTAATTTACCCTAAATTTCAAATGCCTTCCCAAGGCCAGAACATAATTTGCACTTTACTGAAAAAATATAAACGTTTTTACTTTTGTAACTTTAATAAATCAAATAATATTAAGATTGTGATTACTAAATATCAGTAAATGTATATTAAACTGACAATGCACATTCAATCGTATTTTTTTCAGTAAAGTGCAAATTATGTTCTGGCCTTGGGGTTTTGAGCCCAACTTATGTAAATTATGTGTAATATGGTATTGGATGGTGGTGAAAATTGGGGATTTTCAAAGTGGCATCACTTTAAGTCAATGCAATTTCTCTTGAAGCATCATAATCCCCGATGGTAAGACTTACGGTTTTCATTTATTGTTAATACACAGTAAGTGTTTATATGTATCTAAAAAGAAAAATTTTCGTTAACTTTCAAAGTATTCCTTTATATCTATGTCATTGAATGGTTTACTTAAATTTATTATTGAACAAAATAAATAATTCACCCTAAAAGAAGAGCTTTTCCATGTGGTGGAGAAGACTTAACTAAAATAATATAAAATAGAAAAGTTAAAAAAGATGGGTAATTCATTACTCCAGTCCTAATCATAAATCCACCAAAAAATAAAGGGATAGTATTTGCTTGCGTTTTGTTTAGTCCATCATTTCAATATGCATATTGAGGATATTTTCAATGAATTTCATGACCCCAGATACTGTTCCCCTGCATAGCCACCTTACCCATACTAACATAATCACTAATCAATGCTTTTACTGAGAGGTTTCAAAATAGATTGCCTTTTTTCATGGTGCCTGATATATGTCCTAAACTAAACAGGGCTCCTTTCTCTATTTTCAATTGTTTGTATGTTGCTTTAGACATTTTCCTTTAAATTTTACCGCTTTGTGAGGCACCTTGTCCCTGTAAGTTTTTATTTTTTTCAATGGACTAATTGAAATACAAAATCCCCCCTCTTTCTTTGTTTGTGTTTTTTTTTCTATTTATTTATACTTCTTTATTAATTAGTTTTTAACTGTTGTCTTTTGTCATTCATGCTCTACTCGACATAATTATCAAATTTAGATACGTTAGAGCCTCTAATAGTCTTTTAGAAATACATATATTTATGCTTTCATAAATAAACTTAAGGTTCAAAATTTTCCAGTGCCTTTTTATGAGAAAGAATGTATAGGCATTAAAACTCCCCCCCGCTCAGTGGCAGATCGGGGGGGGGGGGGCCCCCAGCGTAGTCTAAAGTAGTGTAATTTACTTAATTAACTCAAGTTTACATTAATTAAACTTGCTCCTAATGCAACTTTTTTGGATCAACCTATTTTACCCCCCCCCCCCCTAATTTTTTTTATTGGATCAACCTATTTTGCCCCACCCCCCTCGACACAAAAAAAAATCCTGGATTCGCCCCTGACCAAGCGTTAAAAGAAAGTTCAGAAGGAAATAGCGTTAAAATAGATTGTTCCATTGTTTCAAAAGATTTGCCAGTGACAATTTTTTAGTATAAAATATTTAATAAATGGTGGCCAAAGCTCTGCATTTAAGATTATGGAAATTGGATTCAATTAATGCAGATTGCAAGGCTATTAAGGAATAGTAATCCTTGACAAAACTACCAACCATTTGTATCTTTCTTCTGTTCTGTTTTCTTTCTGTGAACAAAATTAGACTGGTTAATTTTCTGGTTTTCAAAGATAGCTACAAATAAAAATATATGTGCTTTGTAGTGTAAATGGAAATATTTTCAACTTACTTTGTCTTGCAGGACATCAGGGAATCTGGCACATACTGAAGAGACAGTCATTATTCAGCTCTCTGGAGATGATGGACTCACAGACCTGCCCATTACAACTTCAAGTGATGAAAGCTCAACATCAAACCTCTACTCAGATATTCCTCAATCCTCCAAATATCAAACTCAAACTCCTCATGTGAAATCTTTCCCCATCCTCCAAATATCAAACTCATCATGTGAAATCTTTCCCCATCCCCCAATCCTCCAAATATAAAACTCAAACTCCTCATGTGAAATCTTCCCCCATCCCCCAATCCGCCAAATATCAAATTCGAACTCCTCATGTGAAATCTTTCCCCCTCCCCCACATCCGCCTTCATAATCTCAAATCCCAACCGCAAATCCCAAGTGTGTCAAATCCTTCACCAACCCCAATTTATTCTCCTATTCCCACCAATTTTGTTCACCTAGAATCTACTCCAACGTCTTCACCTACTTCTATCTCCAACACTCCCAATAACGCTTTAACCTCCCAAAAACCTTCACTTCAAACTCTTCAACTACTTCCACCTCCAACTCTCACAATAAAAGAAAAAGACTCCCCACTGCAACAGAAGAATTACAACAGACAGTAGATGTACAACATACCATGTCTATTGTCAAGCAATTACTTGAAACTAGAATCAACAAAAAAGACAAGTGGGAAGGGTCAAGAAACGATGGTTTTTGTTGCATGCTTGCAAAAAACTTGGATGGCCTTCCCTTGAATAGCCAAATCCGTATTCAGAAAGCTATTCTGGAGGTTTTTGAACAAGAGCTTGATAAGCTTGAGTAATTGTGCTTTTTTGCTTTTTTTAAAATAAACTATTATGCTTATCAAAACTAAATTATAAGCGTTATATGTCGTAAGTTACTTCTACAAAAATTTTAGTTAATTGATTCGAATATGGCTTCCTCAATTGGATGTGGTTGGATTTGATCAAGTCTAGGTCCTAATAAATCAAGTATTGTAGGTAACCTTATTGTTGGTTTTGGCGCTTAAGATACATAGATAAGATAGATAACTTTTTTATTTTTTTTGATATTGTAGTATAATCAGTACACATGTTTGTAGAAAGTAAAGGCCAGTGATGCCAAAAACAAGTACATTTAGTAATTAAAATTCATTAAAGTAACCAAAATAAAACATAAAAAACAAAGGACAAGAAGAAGAAAAAAACTGAATTAAAATCAACTTGATGGAAGTGATGAAAAACTTGATGGAAGTGATGAAAAACTGAAAAGCCATGGCTAATTAGAGTAAAGCCAAGACAGATTGCCCCTGTGAGATGCAAAGCTAGCATACCTTTTTAAGAAACATACAACAATGGTTGATAGATAGTCTATCATCCATCCTAAGGAAGAACTAAGGTATAGGGGATTGAATAAAGGTAATTCAAATTGTCTATAAATTCTGTGATCCATTTGAAGGTAATTGGAGACCCCAAAAAATTAGACCCCAAATGAACAAATAATCATTAAAGCAAACCAAAAACTATGCAAGACAAAAATTAAATAACATTAATAGGAGAAAAAATCCTGCCAAGTCCAGTATATGTGTCATGTTACCAAAATACAAATTAAAATAGTACCAAAAACTATGGAAGACAAGAATAAAGTAGACACTAAAGAAAAGGAGATTACTCGCACAGATAGAATGGCTATTTTTTAAAAAATATTTGGATAATTTTTTCTTTCTTGCCGAATTTTAAAAATAAATATTGTAATTTTGATACCTTTCTGTGCATGTTTTAGTACTGGAAAAAAAATAGGGGCTTAAAAAAAAAACATCTTGAGGTTTGTACTTTATGGGGTTTAGGAAGTGTCTTGGGTTAAGCAAGTAAATAAAAACAAAAAGGAAAAAAAAAGTGTCTTGCTTAAGAAACATTACAAATTCAGTGGCAAATAGCTTCAATTTCAAAATGAAGCCAAAACAGGCTTTGAATCTGATTGGGGTGTTGGGGTTGAACAAAACATTATATTTCAATAACTTCTTAAATATATTTGAGAAATAATAACAAAAAGATTAGTTTTTAAGATAAATGCAAAATTGCCACAAGGAACCCATGAAAAAAATAAAAAAATTAAATAAATAAAATGGGTTTTCTCTTCAAAATAGTTTGAGTTCTAGAAAGACAATTTTCATCTAGTATTTTTGTTCTATTCCTCAAGATTATCTACCACTATTCTCTTTGAAGATTGCTAATCATTAAAAACTAAATTGTACTAATATGCTATTCAAGTATTTACCCAAATCCCAAAACAATACCATGTTAATAACTTTGATTTAACCTACATGTTTTATAGAAATAACCTCAATTGCAAACTGGAAAGAGAAAAAAAATAATTTAACTGACTGAATCTAATATATCCCATTATGCCCAGACTGATCCTGCCATGGAATAAATCCAGGACCAGTAAAATATTCCTTAAAGGTATTTCTTACTAGGATAGCATTTTTAGATGAGAAATCACTGGATAAATTTCTGGCTGACTCTAGGCTAGAGCTGTTGCACCAAGAGCCTGGAATAATTTGCCCATTTACTTCTCGGTCAACAAGGGTGGTGAAGTTATGTCTTGACAAATCAGATCCTAAAAGAAAGTTATGCAAGTGGTTTTCACTATAAGATCCATTGTTTCCAGCTTGCAATTGACACTACTTTTGAGGATTCTAATTATCATGGACATTATCCGAAAAGAATTGTCTATCACCCTTCTAGCCTATGACAGAAAGTAATTAAATATCTTTTGTTCTTGGGTGAGGCTGCAATACTTTGGATATGGCTGTATTAAGTTTTTTTTGAAGAGGAAAAGCTTCATCCCCAACAAAAACAAATGGGAAAACATTCTCTGAGTTTTGCAACAAAGATGGGTCAGGGATGGGTAGGGTGGCATTGCGCAAAGCAGTACCAAAGCTTGACCTAGTAAAGACAGTGCTGTCATTTTCCTTTTCTTTAGCGCCTACGTCAATATAAATAAACTTGTAGCGAGCATCTACAGCAGCCATCAAAACTATGCTGTAAAATTGATGGAAATCGAAAAAATCAGAACCAGAATTAGAAGGACACTGAATTTGACAGTGTTATCCATCAATTGCCCCAATGCAATGTAGAAAGTCCCGAAGTTCAGAAAAATCTCTGGCTATTGCATAAAAATCTTCCTTGGAAGGTGGCTTCATATAAATAGGTTGTAGGTTTTTCCAAATTGCTTCGCATGTTTCTTTTATGATGCCTGAAATTGTGGATTGTCCCATTCTGTAACACAATGATAATGTTGCCATAGAATTCCCACTTGCAAGATACCTGAAAATAAAATATTTATATAATATGTATATATAAAAGGGAACTTCCACAAAGATGGGATAGTTGTAATATTTTCTAAATAAAAATTGATCTGTATGAATTCAGTTGCAAAAGAGAATACAAAAAAAACTGGGGCCACAAGATTGAAATAAACAAACATTCAAGTTAGAATTTGTTCTCCATCTAAGAAAACAAGTGAAAGGAACTACACTCAATAGGTCATATCCATTTATATCACACTTATATGCTTTCTAAAATTGGGCATTAAATCAAAACCTTGCACTGACTAAATTTATGCAAAGTACAAAGGGTAGAAAACTTTCAATTTACCTTAATGACCAAGCCTCTGAGAAAAATTCTATTGACTGTTATATTTAAAATATTTTAACAGTCAAGAAAATCCAAATAAGGTATTTTACCTTACATCACAAAGAAATTTATCAAGACCATTTTTTCCTCATTTAAATGTGGCCGTGTCGATCATGTAGCTTAATCAAGTGTTTGTAGTAATAAATAGGTAAAAACTGAGTGTATATTTCTCAACAGATAAATACATTGCCTGAAGCTTGTTATGGTGAGGCAAAAAAAAAAAAAAATCTGGGTAAGTCAGACTATATATCTAAGGTAATCAAACCATTATCCTGGCAGTTTTTTTTTCAATCTCAAGGTAATTCCTCTTTAAAAAAAAAACAATATAACAATATAACCATCCCTTTCAGATTCTTAGCCTTTATGCCAAATATATCTATGAAGCCTGCATGTTTTTCCAAACAAAATTGGATTAATTGTTTCACAGTGCAAAACATGAATAAAATGATTAACAGTAATGGGATAGGAGAAACATGCTTCCAACTCAGGCATATATGCATAAACCATAAATTCAGTCTGGAGGAACAACACTGAGTTTAAGCCATTTTTGTCATACTGTTTACTGAAACTCCGTTGTCTATCTATCTTTGGGTGATTATCTAAATAAAATTATTGCTTATTATTTTGTCTTTGTTTGTATCACCAGATACAAGGCATAATTCTCATGACAAATGGGGCTCCTAGTAGGGAATTAATAGTAAAGACAAAAAAGATCATATCAAGCCTCTATTCTTTGATTTATAAATAACTTCATAAGGTAAAATTAAAAACACGTCATCCAACTCCCCCCACCACCAATCAGGTGGATGAATGAATCACATTCAATCTTGATACTCTTTACCTCAAAACATTGAAAATGTAGTTCAAAACAGAGTCCACCTCTAACAATTCTCCCTCCTCCAGAATACAAATACCGTACCATAAAATTCATATATGCAGTCAGAATCCACAGTGAATTGTTGAGGCTGTTCTTTGGTGTGTATAGACAATGAAGAAACAAGTGAGTATGAATATGAGCAAAGAATAGGAGTTTTAAACTTCAGGTAAGGTTTTTTTTTCCAGAGAGGAATTTATCAGCAAATTATATTGTACTGCGTCAGTATGATAGCAATATATGTTATCAGACCCCAAGAATCTATACTGGTTGGGTCCTAATCTATACTAAAAGCAAAAGTACAGAATAATTCTCACCTAAGTGTCACAGCTAAATGGGCCTTAACTGGAATCGCAGGTCTCATTATTGTGTCCTCTTTCACAATATCAGCTTGGACCAGAGTTGCAATAGTATTCACATGCTCTTTATCCATCCGATAGGTTTTAAAAAACAGCTCAGGGTCCATCTCCTCTATTTCTTTTGTGAGGGCACCATAGAACCCATGGATAACTCTCAACTGAAAAACAATCAACCAAAATTGTAAATATGACTAATCAAGCATCTAATAAGACTACATCAAGCATCAGAGAAGCCTTATTTTATTTATAAAATAGTCAGAAAATTGAACTAAACTTTATAATTTTTTTTAACATGTATTTTAAATGTTTCAACTCATATACTTGTTCCAAACAATTTCAATGCCCTCCCCCTGTTTTTATATTGCCATATTTATTTGAACTCTTGGAGAACCCAAAAGGTTGTATATTAAGCACATGAAACTTACAATAGTGAATATACAATATACATTAAAGCAAGCAATTTCTTGTTTGGGGATAGGTATTTTTTAAGCTCACCCCATTATTAAATTGTTCAATGTTGTAAACATGAAAAATTATGAAAGTTTGCCATTTAAATCTTAGGATTAACAAGAAAATTATTAAACTTGACTTTCCAAGGTGCTGTTCTATGGTGTGCATGTAACCTAGCCCCCTTCAAGTCAACCCCATACCTGTCTGAAACAAAACAAGGCAGAAGCAAAATTAACAAATGAGTAGACAATTTCATTTGGGGCAAATTTCTGACCATGTAGGTTGATTCAAATTTTTAGTTTTATTTTTGAGTTAAGGAGGTTTGAGTAGAATTATATGGTATGATTTCCAGGGGGCAGAGTTTATTAAAGAAGGAGATGCATGGGAGTTGAGGTAAATGGGTGTTGAGTTGAATCAAAGCTCAGATGAATTGGGTTAAATTCAGGGGTTTTACTTGCATCAGGGTTGACTTAAATAGAAGTAGAGTTACCTGAGCATTATGTTAAATGAGGGCTGAGTTGCAATAGAACCCAATTGTATCTTCTTATACTTCTGCCATAGTAACTAAAAAACCTATTTTACAACAGATATGAAAGAGAACAATAGCACAAATGATTATTATTGAAATATCATTTAATATTCAATTGCAAAGAAAAAAAATTCTTGTAAACTAATTGTAAGGTTTCAGTTTTATAATGCTAAGATTAGGTAAAATTCAAGATAAGGATTTTGGCTATCTTGGAAAGTGATTGAATTAGGCAAATAAAACTTTTAGGACTGGATACAGAACCTCAATGACACCAGGGTAGGTATTTTGAAGTACCTACATCCACTCCTTCCATTGGGTGACTTTTGACAATTTTGCAATATAAAAGTGAAACCTTCGGAAGTAAATCTACAGCTCAAATCAGTCAAAGGGAAATTATTATCAGCCTCTACAGATTTGAAAATCTATTTTTTTTTTTTTTTTTAATTTAGGGGAAAACCTTATAAAGCTTAAAATTCTGCTGAAATAGCAGTATTTTTTTCAACTGTCAACTGTGCAATCTTCTAAGCCCTAGAAATAATAGAGAAGTAGAGATAGTAGCTTCATACTATCTTCCTAGGATATCATTGAGGCTCTGGATCCATTCCTTAAAATCTTATTTGCCTAAATCAACCACATTCTAAGATAGCCAAAAGCCCTTTATCTAGAATTTTACCATTGAAACTTTCAGAAAAGATTTACATCACAAACATGGCTTAAGAAAAGTGTTTAGAGCCTAATCCCTTTGCTAATTCAGTAAAATTCTGCTTAGGTACTTTTGGCAATCTTGGAAAGGGGTTAGGTTAGGAAAATGAAAGTTTCAAGGATGAGTTTAAAGGCTAAGGTATGTCCTGGGAAGGTGTTTTGAAGTACTTATATCCACTCCTTCTCTCTCAAGAGGGTTCTGAAATTTGTCTACATGACAGGTCTATATTTATTGAAATTTTGACCAAACAATATTTTAACTTAATTTTCAGTTATCAGTTTCTTTGGCTTTAGTTCTGAAAATGGAATTTCTGTTTTTTGAGTAGAAATTGAAGCCATATTGATGTTTTATTTTCTAAATTTAGGAAATATTTTTGTAAATCTTTAAAACCTTATAAATTGGGATTGAGAAAAGTTGTGAAGCTGAAAACAATTTTGTTGTACTTCCTTTAAGCAGAATATCTATTTTGCAAGGTTTCAATTTTATAACACAATTTTTTAAAGCTCATGACCCTCAAGAGGGAGAAGGAGTAGAGGTAGGTATATCAAAATACCTCCTAAGGATATACTTCAACCTGTAGACCCATCCCTGAAAGTTTCATTTTCTGAACCTAACCCCTTTACAAGATGGTCAAAAGTAGAACTTTATTGTTAATTCTTCATTTACAAGATTTTTAAAAATTGGGAAATTGTAAGCAATATTAAATTTAGAAAAAAGTTATAGGCTTAATGCTGCTTACTTATCTGTTTGAATTAGGAATAAATCCTTAAAATTGTTTTCAAAACCTAGTTACAAAACATTTAACTAAAAAAAAAGAATTAAGGAAAGAGATTATTCTGATTTTCCCAGGGATGAGAAGGTTAGATTAGGCTATGTCAATAGGCTAGTCTAGAGCTGTCTTCTTTACCTAGTCTATAGGCTACAATCTTCTAAAAGGGAATATGTGGAAATAGCTTGTAAATACTTTCCCAGGACATGTTTTAGGCTTTCAATTCATTACTGTAGGTTCTTTTTTGTTACTCTAGCCTAGCCACTGGGCTACTTTCTGAAATAGGCAGGCTAGCAAAAAGCTCATCATCTAGAATTTTACCTAGCAGTGCAAATAGACTAGTTCACAACTAGTAAAGCATGCAATCAGTACAGAATTTGCATTAATGATATTAGGAAAAACTGGAACTTCCTAGACCAAAAAAAAGGTTGAGTTGACCTAGTCAACTGTGTAAATTATTAAGCACTCACAGCATGTACTGGACGAACCCACCATCTTCTTCTTTTTCTGGCTCTTCTGCTGCAGATACTAGTACAAACAGTTGCACTTAATAGAGCAGCTACTACAGCTAAATCTTCAAGGTCAGAATTGATGATGATGATGAACGAATTAAAGACCCCTCTTGACTGCTCGGTCACTTGGGTCTTCTTTCAATAAATCTGGATCCCACTTCAGTTAGTTAATCATCAATAATCTGCTCTGTCACATTAATTAATCATAATTATTCTTCCCATCACATCGTCCTATCTCTCCCAATGGCAGTTATAAACTGTACAACCAACTTTATGATTTGTATATTGTCAGTATCATTTGCAAATCCTCCCAAAATCAAATTTACACTCAACTGTTTTCTTCTTTCATGAAAAAAGGCCTTGATATGCTGTCTTTGGAGAGTGTACTTATAACAATCTATAAGAAGATGTACCAGGCTTTCTTCTTTGTCACAAAACTTACAGTTACTTGACTCTCCATAAAAATTAGCCCTGTATAATTGTGTATCTGCATGGCCTGATCTAAGACAAAATGCTAATCTTCCCTCTTTCCTACTTAATCCTTGGTACACATGCGTCTCAAACTTTCTTACTACTTTTCTGGTAACGAACCAATTCCCGGATTGATTTCTGCTATCCTCAAAATCATACGTTCTTACTGATTGTATCAATTGATCTAATTGCATTGCAGATCTAGGAGTTGAACCACTAGTAAATACATTTATTGTTTCGCATGCCATTTTAGCAGCTGTGTCGGCACTCTCATTCCCCAAAATCTGAACATGGGCTGGGATCCACTGAAGACATATGTTTGCTGTTGACATAAATGATACTATTTCCATGTGGCACAATACAACTTCTCTTGAAAATTTCTCATTGTGATCAAAATTGGCGAGTGCCTCCAATGTACTTTTTGAATCAGACAACAATACAATGATTCTTTGGTTGCTAAGATTTTCTTTGGCATATACAATTGCTTCCTTTATGGCTATTACTTCAGCCTTGAAGATTGTTGCCTCTGAATGCAGTTTAAATGACTTTGACAATTGTATCAATGGAATGACAAAGGCAGCCCCTACTGCAGAAATTGGGTTACTTTTCTTAGATCCGTCTGTATATATATCAAGGAATCCCCTGTATTCCTCTGCCATCATTAATTTAAAATTTATCCTGGAATCATGGTATCCATTCGTTTCAAACTTAAGATTGCAATGTAGCTTAATTGTCTCCCGAGGATCAGGTAAAGCAATTTCTGGAACTGTTAACATATCTGTCATTTTTAGTGTTACTCCAAACTGTTCACTGATAAGACAAGACATTTCAAAAATATTTTCCTGGTTTTTCTTTTTAAACTTATTTGTTGTAACAATTTTTCATGTTTTAAATATTATTGATCTAACTGGGTTTGTACTATCTGCTGTCCACAATTTTTTGATATATTTCAGGACATTTACCTTTCTCCTGGTTTCCAAGCTTTCAAGTCCTGACTCTGACATTAAAAACACAATAGGGGTAGTCTTTCTAGCTGCAAAGGTAATGCGTATAGCTGCATTCTGTACGGAGTTCAGCCTTGCTAGGGTTGTGTTACTGCCTGAGGAATAAATCACGGAAGCATATTCTATCTTACACCTAATATATTTTATATAAAACTCCATCATAAAACTGGGTTTTTGTCCCCAGCTAAAAGTTGTAAGCATCTTCATCAGATTAAGCCTTTTAACGCAAGCAGCCTTGGTCATTTCAATATGTGGTTTCCAATTCAAATTTTCTCTATATTCACACCCAGGAACTTTGTTTCACTCACAAGCTCAATCTGCTGGCCGTAAAATCTAATTATTGGGGTAACTTTCATTTTCTTCCGAGTTATTAACATGGCTTTTGTTTTATGTGTTGAAAATTTGAGATCAATATCAGTCGCCCAGTTTTCAACTTGCACTAATACTTCTGAAATAGCTTTGATTCCCTCTTCCAATGTCCTTGCCTTAACCCACAAAGTATTATCATCAGCGAAAATTCCCGCGTTTGAATCTCCTTCTCCAATATGGATATTATACTCTCCCATATTGTAAAAATCAGGTCCTAAGGCTGACCCTTGAGGTACTCCCCTTCTTAAAAACAAAAAAAATTTTTTTAAACACGAAAAACGGGTTTTAATTTTCTAACAAGCAGTGAACTAAAAAAAAATTAATTATTAAAAAAACCTCCGAATTTTTCGGCCCCAAATCGGGGAGCCTTTAAAAAAGGAAAAAAAAATAAATAAATAAACCAAAAAAAAAAAACAACTTAAATTACATTACAATAAAACATACTAAACACATAAAGAGAACAAAAACCAAAAACGAAAGAAAAATATAAATAAATAAGAACAAAACTCACATATTAATTAAACACTTCCATGCACTGAATGTCTTTCAACTGGACTCCTCTCAGTATATAAATGGAAATATATTAAATAAACACTTCCATGTACTGAATGTCTATATTGATTCTACTCGCCTCCTCCCAGTATATAAATTGAAATCTATCAAAAATGAAGAATATATTTATACTTAGACCAAAACAATAAAAGGTCAACTAACCCCCGGTCCATAACCCTTAATTAAATTTCACAAGTTCATCAACCATTTTATGAATTATAAATTGAATGGATTCGTTTTGTTGCAAGCTTAGCTGCAGTTCGTTTACTTTTCTCATCATTTAACCCATTCTGACCTTTGTTCGCAAGGTCATCTTTCGTTTCAGAAATATTATTAAAATCAGTATTGGTTGAATATCTTGCCTGCATTTTAATTAAACTATTATAAATTGAATTGATCCCAAATTCCTCTTCATCTCTATTGATACTAGTACCCCCATATATTATCTTTTTTATTTCTATAATTTCCCTGAAGCTTTGTAAAAGTCCTACAGACGTATCTACTATTTTTGTTTGATCAAATAAAATACTGTGATGATGAAAATTATAAATATGTTCTGCAACCGCTGACTCAAACGTTTCTGGTGTTTTGTTTTGTTTTAGAGCGTAATCTATTGCATTCTTGTGTTGTTCTAGCCTATTTTCTAAAGTTTGTTGCGTTCTACCCACATAAAATTTTCCACAAGAACATGGAATTTTGTATACTCCTTTTGCAAATTTCTCGGTATCTTGTCTTTCCCTTTATTTAACAACGAGCTTATATTATGTCCTGATTTAAATGCTGTATTTATATTATGTTTTTTTAATTCTCTTCTTAATTTTTGTGATAAAATTGGTACAAAAGGCAAAGTTATGTAATTTGTTACTTGATTTGACCCATCTTCTTCTAATATTTTTGGCTCCGTCAACTCCGTCAACTATTAGAAGAAGATGGGTCAAATCAAGAAACAAATTACATAACTTTGCCTTTTGTACCAATTTTATCACAAAAATTAAGAAGAGAATTAAAAAAACATAATATAAATACAGCATTTAAATCAGGACATAATATAAGCTCGTTGTTAAATAAAGGGAAAGACAAGATACCGAGAAATTTGCAAAAGGGAGTATACAAAATTCCATGTTCTTGTGGAAAATTATATGTGGGTAGAACGCAACAAACTTTAGAAAATAGGCTAGAACAACACAAGAATGCAATAGATTACGCTCTAAAACAAAACAAAACACCAGAAACGTTTGAGTCAGCGGTTGCAGAACATATTTATAATTTTCCTCATCACAGTATTTTATTTGATCAAACAAAAATAGTAGATACGTCTGTAGGACTTTTACAAAGCTTCAGGGAAATTATAGAAATAAAAAAGATAAGATATGGGGGTACTAGCATAAATAGAGATAAAGGGGAATTTGGGATCAATTCAATTTATAATAGTTTAATTAAAATGCAGGCAAGATATTCAACCAATACTGATTTTAATAATATTTCTGAAACGAAAGATGACCTTGCGAACACAGGTCAGAATGGGTTAAATGATGAGAAAAGTAAACGAACTGCAGCTAAGCTTGCAACAAAACGAATCCATTCAATTTATAATTCATAAAATGGTTGATGAACTTGTGAAATTTAATTAAGGGTTATGGACCGGGGGTTAGTTGACCTTTTATTGTTTTGGTCTAAGTATAAATATATTCTTCATTTTTGATAGATTTCAATTTATATACTGGGAGGAGGCGAGTAGAATCAATATAGACATTCAGTACATGGAAGTGTTTATTTAATATATTTCCATTTATATACTGAGAGGAGGCCAGTTGAAAGACATTCAGTGCATGGAAGTGTTTAATTAATATGTGAGTTTTTTTATTATTTATTTATATTTTTCTTTCGTTTTTTCTTTTTGTTATATTTTTGTTTTTATTATTTTTTATTTTAATTTAATTTAAGTTTTTTTTTTTTTTATTTATTTATTTATTTTTTTTTTCCGTTGAGAAATGCTCCCGGATGTGGGGCCGAAATATTCGGAGCTTTTGTGCATAATTAATTGTTTTGTAGTTCACTGCTTGTTAGAAAATTAAAACCCGTTTTTCGTGTTTAAAAAAATTTTTTTTGTCTTTAATGGAAAAGCAGTGTGGTCTAAGAAATTATTTACTCCCCTTCTTCCTCTTACTAGGGCTGTTGACATTGTATTTCCTACTCTCACTGTCACTACTCGGTCTTCAAGATAATTTTTACATAGCAGCAACATTCTACCTCTAATTCCAGCCTCAATTATTCCTGACAATATTTGTCTATATACAATGTAATCAAACGCGCCCTTGACGTCAAGGAAAACTGTAATCATTACAAGTCTATTCTGGAGAGCATATAAAGCATCCTGTTTAAAGCAAAGCAAATCTTCTATGGTACTTTTGTTTTTCCTGAAGCCGTATTGTATATCTTTAAGGCCGCCCCTTTTTTCTACTTCATAGTTAAGTCTTTACTTAACAAGTCGTTCATATACTTTGCCTAAAACTGGGAGCAAAGTTATGAACCGCTGGTCTTCCAGTTTTGATTTGTCCTTTCCTGGTTTTGGGATCATAATTGCTTGGCCACTTTTCTATGCACTTGGAAAATATCCATCATTCCAAGCAAAATTGATGATGGCAAGCAACGCCATAATCCACTGCTTTGGCAAAGCTTGAACAAACTGTGGATAAATCATATCTTCCCCTGGTGAGGTAATAGGGAGATTTCGTATCACACTGTCAATTTCAGAATTAGAAAATGGGTGATTATAAGGGCTCTGCAAATCCTGATTTGCCGTTTTTTTAACTTTAGCTATCATTCTGGCCACTTCTGTAGCATTTGGATCAGTATTTCCTATGGTCTTATTCAGATACTTATCACCTGCATTCGCCTTATCTTGATCTGTAAATAGTAAGTGAGTATTGTACACCACAGGGGGGGGTTGGATTTTCGGGGCGGAGGTTTGCTTTGCATTTGTTTGATGAAAACATAGACCTTACTTAGTGGTTTCCGGAAATCCAAATTTTCAATAAACTCTTCCCAGCTCTTTTTCTTGGCTTGTGAAATCACTCTCTTAAATGCTGCATAAGCTCTTTTCACCTCAATATAGTTGTATATTGTTGTTGCTTGTTCATACTCATTTTTTCTTCTTAGATATTTCTTTTTAGTTGCATCACAATCTTTGTTCCACCATATACATGAATTCCTTTGTCCCTTATATTTGGCCTTCAGTGGAACAGATTTTGTTGCTGCTTCAATTATGCTGTCCTGGAAAACCATCACTTTCTCATCAACATGTTGCTCCCTTTTTACTACAGCCAAAATGTCTTTTTGTTCAAGAAGTTTTTTAAACTTTCTCCAATCTGCCTTCTTGATTTAAAACTTAGTAATCTTGTTTGTCTCAAATTTATCAGAAATCTCAAACCGACCATCACAAACATTTAATAAAATTGGGGCATGGTCACTAAACAAAAATGTATTTACTAAGGTTGACACAGTTGCTTATGCCACTAGATCTGGACTAGTGAAACTCAAGTCTATAGTGGTGGAAACTTCTGTTATAGGATTTTTTGGGTTGGAAGCCCTTTTGGTGTCATTAAGCATACATTATTTTCCAGTAACATATCTTCAAGGCTTTTACCTGAAGCATTAATAAAATCACAATTACACCAGACTTTACTATGGGCATTAAAATCCCCTACTAAAACCACCTGTTCTGCATTTGGTATTTTATCAAGTAGTTCATTTATAATGTCACCAATGTCTTTATTATTCCCATTCGAGTTGTAAACATTTATAACATTGAGGATTTTGCCATTTCCCAAATGGAGCTTGCATCCAACTATTTCAACATACTCTTCATAATTGTCACCTAATTCAATATGCACTTCGGTGTAGTGGTACTTTTTGCTAATACCTATCAACACCCCGCCTTTTCCTGTTTCAATTCTGTCTTTCCTCAAAATATTGTATCCCTGGAAACTCATATTCATATAGGGTTTTAGTCAGGATTCTTGGAGACATAAGACATCAATACAATTTTTATGGCGAAATTCATCAATAAGATGTTTCTTCTCATTCCTCACTGATTGTGAGTTCCATGATAATATTTTAAGGTCCATATTGTTGTGCTGCTGTCTCATTAATTAAACAAACACTTCTAAATTCATCTTTGTTTAGCTGTCCAAGCTGCAATTCATGCACAAGGGTACATAATTTACTTATACGTTCTATTAATGATAGTTCACTCAATTTAAGCATTTCTGGTCTTAGAAGTAACCCAATTATTAGGGATTTTGCTGCCTTCTGTTCAGTTTCTTGCTTCATATTTATTGTAATTTCATTATGAAGTTGATTGAAATAAGGGGTACTCACAGTAAGTTTTTTGTTTGCCACATCTGCATAGCTTCTATAGGTTACTTGGGCTCTCTTAAAACCCATGTGATATTTCTCTGCCACTTGTAGGATTTCTCTATTCTGGATTCTAACAGGGCAAGCAAATGATGATGTAGAAGAATGATTGCCTTTGCAATTGGCACATATATATGATTTGGGCCTTGAGGTCCTATCAGTGTTTTTGAGATGGCACATATCAGATGAATGATTTCCTGAGCATCTTAGGCATGTATGAGATTGAGCTCTACAAAGATCCTGTTTATGGCCATATTTTTGACACTTATGGCACTGTAATAATCTCCTGTTATACACCTGGACTTCTCTTTTTCTTCCACAAAACCACATACTTGGGGGAAGACAATTACCTTCAAAAACCACCATTATTGCGTAACTGTCAGATAGCTTTTTGTTTCTTTGTTGTACCATTTTGCCGGTGAACTTCTTTTATTTTAATAGGTGACTCCATACACTCTAAAATCTCTTCATCTGCCATGCTCAGTTGGACTCCTTTTATGATCCCTTGGCTTAATCTCTGCTTAACACTTCCAACAACATTCAGTCCAGCAACAATGTTCATTTGTTGGAAAATTTTTGATGATTCTTCATCCATGAGGTATACTGTCATTTTGTCTCTTTCTCTGTTTACTTCAAATTTAAATTTTCTAGATTTCAGTACTTCTTTGGGAAATTTCACTATTTTGTAGTCATCAGGCAATTGTTTATTTTAATCCCTTCCTGTAGCACAATTCATTAAATATAGTAATTCGTTCTTTGGAATCTAAATGGATTGATTTTTAAAGGACACTTTCTGAGATGGTATTGATTGGTTTAGGTGTGCACTTTGCCTCTTAGCTTGTTGTGGGGCAATTTCACTATTTGGAGAAATGTCTCTCCTTTTACGTCCTAGGCTGGGGTTCAGTCCCAGTTTTGGCATTTGCAGGTCTTCTTGAATCAACCCTTCTACTACACAAGGGTTGACAGGTCTCATATATTCATCACTCTCAGATGGTAATGGTGGTTAACTTTCTTCCCCGCTTAAGACAGAGTACTTATTAGCTAAAGTAATGGGCTGTATCCCTGGCACATTATAATTTGGTGGATAAAAACCACTTCCCATTAACTGAATTTGTGCTCTTTGCACCTGCTGGACAATTTGTTGGTGACCATAAAATGCATTTGGGTTATATGAACCTGGTTGCCAGCTTACTGGCACATCATGGGACCATGGAACTATAATTTGGATCTGACTTGCATTATTATTAGCTCCATAAAACTGTGGGGTCTCTTGCAAAAATGATTGTCCTTGACCTGTACCACTTCCACCTTCACCATGACCCCTCTGGGGGCCAGGTTGAATGTTCAGTTCTTCTAGAGCAAAAAATAAATTTTCAAAATTTATAGTCACCTGCCTCACAGAAACATTGAAAACTTGAAGCAAAAGATTTTATATCCTACAGTTAATCTTTTCTTCCCTCTCTTACTTTTGTGAACAAGTAGGTTATTAATTTGAATCTCAAGGTCAGAATTCAAAGACATTTTGTAATATTTCAAATTTCTTGCTAAAAGACTTTGAAAATCTGTCAAAACGACGTCTGAACGGGATTCCTTTCAACCTATGAGGATTTCCTTTCAACCTTATAGAAAATCCTATGTGTCTGATTGAACCTTTAAAGGTGAGAAGATTCTAGCTGTGTTTCTCTTAAGATGTGAACAAATTTCAATTCTCATTCGGGCTTGAACTACAAAAACAATTAGACGGATCAGAGAAATAAAATGTTTAGCCACCAATACTCCCCTTCAACACATAGTTTTTAATAGTCCCCTATACACTACCTGAACGTTTCAACTGTATCCCTCCAAGCCATTCCCAGGATAAAGGGTCCACTTTACCTGCTCCCCCCTCAACACCCCCTGCAGGTTTCACCACGATCTCCCATGTCGTTCTTGACATAATTTTGGATATCCTTTTTTGTTAATTAGGGTAGGTTTAGTGTGTTTGCATTTACGTCACCACTTCACCGTCAATACATTCTAGTCTTACAACGGTATAAAGTGCCGAAAATCTTGTGCAGAATTGAGAACAAATATGTTTAGCTTCCTCTTTTTCCTGCCTAAAGTTAAATTTCAAGATTTGCATGCCCCCTCCCCCCCCCCAAAAAAAAAACCTTAAAGTTTCAGTTTGGTCTCTTAGGCCAGTCCCAAGATACTGCAGATACAGTATTTTGATAACTAGGCACCATATAGTATATTTTTCATTTACCTTGGTAATTAACCGTGACTAGATTCCAATTATCATTTATCTTCTTTTTTTTTATTATTACAGGCTTCACCGCTCCATCACAGATGATGATTTGCCGCTAGTCCGAAAAACTACCTCATTTTATAACAACGTGGTATTTGTTATTCCTTCTCTTGAACGCTTCAAGGGAAGGGTTTTCCGGGATTACCTCTGCCGGCAATCTATTCCATTTGGCAGCCGATTGCCGGGCAAAACTCGCTTTCAGATATTCTTGGCGGGGAGTACCTTGTTCAAGTTAGACATGACAGGCTGTACTTCGGCGAATTGTTCGCAACGGCTTTGCTCTGTCAGAAACGAGCTTCAATTGCTCCTCTGATGGAGGGTTATACAAGTACTTGTAGAAAACCAATATGGGCGCCACATCGAGACATTCCTGTATCAAATATGGGGTTTTAGCTTTTGTGTTGTCAGAGGTCGCTGCACGCACTGCTCTATTTTGAATATGTTGGAGTGGAGCGATGTGGCTTTTTGGTGCACCAGCGAAGAGAGGACATGCATATTCCATGACAGGCCTGATGCACGAAGTGAAAAGTGGCAGAATAGAATCATCAGGGAGAAGACTTTTGCATCTTAGGATAACTTCTATTTTCTTGTAGCAAGAGGATCTAATTTTACTGAGATGCTCAGTCCATGAGAGATCGGAAGAGAACTTAACTCCAAGAAGGCGCAGTGTATCAACTCGCGTTATTGCCTCTCCATTGAAGACTAAATCAGGATGAGCCCTCATATTACGCGCCTTAGAAATTAGGAGCTCTTTCGTTTTCGAAGCGTTAAAACTTACAAGCCATGCATCTGCCCACGCCTCCATTTTCTCCTAGTCAGCCTGAAGCTCCTTGTGGGGTTCACTGATATCTTTGTCTCTTGCGATTGATGTCTTTGTTGTCGTGTCATCAGCAAAGTGGTGAGGTTTTTTCACAAGTTGTCCCCTAGGTCGTTTATGAACACCAAGAAAAGAGTTGGCCCAAGAATACTTCCTTGAGGTACTTCTGATTAAACTGGATGTTCTTTTGAAATGAAGCCGTCGAGTATAACTTGCAACGATCGTTGACGAGGAACGTCAGCAAACACCTCAAATGGTCGACCATGAATTCCCTAGGCTTTCCAGTTTGCAAAGAAGTCACTTGTGCCATACACAATCAAAGGATTTTGCGATGTCAAAGGAGAGAAGGCAAATATTGTGCCCCTGAGAAAGGAGCTTAACCCGCTCTTGATACTGTGCAATCAGACAGTCTAACATAGACCGTATTCTTTGAAAACCGTATAGCGTGTCTGCCAACAGCAGATATGACTCCGGGTTTTGGTAAAGGGTCTTGTTAATGCAGCCTTCATAAACTTTACCTACGGTGAACAACAAATTTTTGAGCGATATGATCCTACATTAGTAAAGTCAGGCTCTGCCTTTGGAACAGGGACCACATGAGCAGTTTTCCAAACTTTCGGGAATGATCCCACTGCAAAGAATTTTCTATAAAGAGAGGCGAGAGGACCAGCAAGATCAGGGGCACATCTTTTAAGGATGAGATTGGGAATCGTGCCAGGTTCTGAAGTTTTGGTGACATCCAGTTGGCTTAGTGTTCTGAGCACCTTTCTAATAGTTATGTTAACACTGGTGATTTTTGCATCTGTTCGTGGCGGAAAGAGGGGAAGGGAGACTCTGTCCTCATCAAGTTGGGAGACCTTTAAAAGGCTCGTGCAAGAGTATCTGCCTTTTCATGGCCTGACTGGATCATCGTCATATTTTGACATATTTATCCCCCCCTCCCTAAAACACAAAATTTGAAGTCCTTCTGCACATTCCGCCTCCCACACTGCCCAAAAGATTCCACTCCATCCTCTCTGCTGTTCCCAAAATATTGCAGATATGGTATATTTATAACCTGGCTAGTCTTTGATATGGTATTTTGATAAACTTGAGGAACATAGTATCTTTTGATTTAGGTTTACCCTCTTTACCACCGTCATGATCCATTGCAACTTATCCCCTACCCCATCAAGATTCCCTGAAAGTTTCAATTAGCTGCTCCCAAGATATTTTATATGCGCCATTCTAATAGCCTGTTAACACATAGTGTCTTTGGTTTACCTTACTACTCAACTGTTCATAGATTACGAGTTCCATATGAGCTTATGGCACAAAAAGGTTTCACAGGATTAGAAAAAAAATTGATTAGTCCTTCTACTTCCCCAATTGAAAGTTTTAAGTTTTCCTGCCCTGTACTCTGATTTTTGTTCACCAACAGTGCCCAAATTCGAAATTCCAGATCAACGTGATACCATATCCTCAAATGTTTCCTGAAAGTTTCAACTCAGTACTCAGTAAATAAAAGTGGTACTACCTGTATCTTCTCTCTCTCAAAAACCTCTAAATGCTTTGAATGTCATTTGTAATTAATTGAAAACAATGTATATTTGAACAGTGTGATCTTTATTTTTCAGAACATTAATAACAAAACAAAATGTAAGACAATCACTGTTATAACCCCGATGACCAAAACGAACTAATAAAACATGCTTATTTGATATAAAATAATATTCATTCCTGAAAGTTTCAGGAAATTTTAGACTTATTAATGTCATAAAAAAAAAAATTAATTCTTTTTTCAGTAAAACACAAATGATAGTCTGTGCTTTTAAAAGGCTTAGATGGCAATATCCCTACTCTATTTAGTGTTTATTTCTGTTCGTTTTAATCTTGAACTATTTATGACTTTATTTCTGCTCGTCTTTGGATTAATTTAGCTCTTTACTTTTCTTCGGCAATCAACTTTTTCAGAAAAAATTCTGTTTAAGTAAATTTCCATCTTTATTTGGCATTGCTTTTTTTTATTGGTCAGTGAAAGAAATATTTTAAGTTCTTTTTAGTTTTTCCACTGAAGAATTAATATTTTTGCTCATCGTCAAAGCTGTCTGGGTTTTGTTATTGATGCTAAAGACGACAGTTATGATACAGTAAGTTAATTTGAAACTACTTGCAAGCCTGTTGCTTTCAAGAGACGGTATCTATATCTCTAATCGAAAAACATTACTCTTAGAATACCATGGACATCAAATAAAAGCCTTTTCATACCCCCCAAACCTTTTTAGATCTATTTATATGTGAAATCCATGGTTGTTTATGATCTTTCTTTTGGTTGTTGGAAAACTATGAAGTTTTTGGGGCAGTATCACATTTTTTCAGTGTTGCTGCATTAAACCTTGAAAATAAATAAGCAAAACTAATTATTCAAATTTGACAACGCCGTTCGTACGTAAAAATTCAAACATTAACCGTCTGTTGATTACCAAAAACCAATGTATTGTCAAGGGAGATCGTCACCTTTTTAAGGTTTTAGCTTAAAATATTGCTTTTAGCTTAATTTTGCTGCTTTTTCACCCCTAGTTTTCTTTTCTTAAATTTGAGCCAACTATTACCGGAAACAGTGTAACTACGTAAGGAGGTCCTTTCTTCAAATACCGAATTTTTTATTTTTGAAAATTTCCTAAGATATATAATTCTCCATTTAACAAACTCAAAAAGCAGTATTTCGTATTCGCTGTCCATGGTATTAAAAAAAAAACAAAAAAACAAAGAACCAGAGAACACTGTTTTAAAATTTATCTATATATTTTCTTCTTTTACCTATATGTGAATAATCGATTGCCTGTAACTAATCGTAAGCTAAAACACACTGGTAAGACGGTATTCTTGGCTGCAAAATGGATAGTTGACCTGGAA
This sequence comes from Artemia sp. Qi Xiang Cuo, assembly GCF_049724085.1. Lineage (NCBI taxonomy): Eukaryota > Metazoa > Arthropoda > Branchiopoda > Anostraca > Artemiidae > Artemia > Artemia sp. Qi Xiang Cuo. The sequence continues at coordinate 81,065,752 of NC_142798.1, read as the reverse complement.
AAATATTACTATTTTTAAAGATAAAGCACCGTTTTCAAACTCAACTAAATACCTTCTTTGACCTATATCTCTGTTCGTATAACTAATAGTAAGCTCAGACATGCTAATAAGATACCCTTGCCTGTAAAAATATATGTCTTTACATTTTAGACATTATTTATGAGGTTGATGCTGAGGTTGATGGGAATCACGGATTTGCTTTTGAAACTAATCATAAAATAAATCCCTTTTTGATTATTTTTGTTCTATCCTAAAATGCTTTCAAGAAATTAATGAGTGAACTTTAGCATAAAAGGTGGGGCATATTGTGAAAAAAATTTGTTTGGCTTGGTACAGACGGTGCAAAGTCAATATCAGGACATAAAACGGGCCTTCTAGCACTAATTAAAATAAAAGGGTGCACGCTCTGCCCATGACCCACATAAATATTGTCATGCCCCACTGGTCGGGCATGTGCCCCATGTTTCCCATGTGCCCCATGTTCAGAATCACGGATCTATAGTATTGTGATTTGATGCTTCAATCTAAAGGTTCATTGGATTACCGACTGTGGTGTCAATTTATTGAAATATAGATGAAGAGGGATACAATTTTTTTTCAATGAAATTACCTAAGATGGCATTATTCAGTGTAAACACCCCATAAAGGGTATTTTTTCAAATATAGGCACAGACTCCCATGACCTCTCCCTCCAGTTGGCGCCACTGGTTGTTCGATTATCAGAAAGGAGAGGGGAGAAACGAATTTCAGCGCCATTTAAAACAAAAATTCTCAGAGGTGGCGTCTTTGACTAAATATAGTGGGAAAATCTGTTTATGAACGGATGCTTTGGTTTTCTATATTTGATTCACTTTTTGTCAGGTGCAATTATAGTAGGAAATCGCAGTCAGAATCAATATAAAAGGATTTGATGTTGTTTTGGATTTTGTTCTGAATTTCAATATGGTGTATTCAATCATTTTTTTTCTGTTTTTTTTATATAATTTTATCTCACGGAATTAACACTCTTCTTTGGCATCAATTTTTGTATAGAGGGATTTCTTTGTTTTTATATTGAATTCTCTCTCGTGCTGACAAAGCGTCATTGTGAATCGTCGTTTTGTTGCAAACTTCTTTTTAAAAAATCACATGTTTTTTTTCTGAATTGCTGATTTTCCTTCGAAATTCATTATGTGGAGATCGACAGCTAAACCGAAAAAAAAACTTTCTCCAAATTAATTTTACGCACATAAAGAATCATGAATTTTCCTAGGGTACTTTGGATGACATGGAGAGAAAAAAGCAAATTCTACTTATGAAATCCCTCAAGAGGAAACAAGAGGTTGAAGAGGCAATGCGACTTAAGGAGCTTGAAGGTCAACTTAAAAAAGAAGAAGAACCGCAAAAGGAAGAGGAAAAAATAAGAAAAAGGGAAGAAGAAAAGGCACGGAGAGCGGCTATTTTTGAGCAATACAAGTTGAAAAAAGCTGCCGAGGAAGCAGAAAAGGAGGTAAGCAAACATTTATTCCTCATTAGTGAAATATTATATATCTTTTTGAAGCAGGAGTGCATGTAGGGGAAGGGGGCATTTTTGCCTGCCTCACTCTTTGGTTTGAAAAAAAAAACATGAATGATATCCTGTTTTCCCCATAATTTGCCTATTTTTCTCATTTTTTTTTTTATTTTGTACCTTTCACCTTGAATAAATTTCTCCTTTAATGAGTAATGTGATATATCATCTAGTGAAATATCCCTCGTAAGAGAAATAAACCCTGTGAAAACTTGAAGACTGTCAAGAAAACTTGAAGACTTAAAATCTAGATCGAAGACAAGAAAACTTGAAAAGCATAAGTAGCGTTGAAAACTTGAAGATTGTCAAGAAAACTTGAAGACTTAAAATCTAGATCGAAGACAAGAAAACTTGAAAAACATAAGTAGCGTTGAAAACTTGAAGACTGTCAAGAAAACTTGAAGACTTAAAATCTAGATCGAAGACAAGAAAACTTGAAAAACATAAGTAGCGTTGAAAACTTGAAGACTGTCAATAAAACTTGAAGACTTAAAATCTAGATCGAAGACAAGAAAAATTGAAAAGCATAAGTAGCGTCGAAAACTTTAAGACACTCAAGAAAACTTGAAGACTTGAAAACTTGACTAAAGACGGTAAATAACACGCTAATAATGCCCGCTACCTATACACTAGCAGACTATAGTAGTTCACTATTGGTAGTGGGCAACGAAATGCCCGCTACCTTCGTAGCCGTAACTTCTTTTTCGAAGTGTCAACTTCTTCAATGTTTTATGTGTAAAAACGATGAATAGTTATATTTCCTGCAACGATGAATATACTTACAATTTCCTGCAGAGGCGAGATTATTTTTGAGTTCTAGGCTGTCACTCATCTCTCTCTCTCTCTGCTGTCGTTCATTTTATTTTCCATGTAAATGCATTTTGAGGTTCAATCATACTTCAATACTCTTGATCTAAATTATTATGCTGATCCTTCGTTTGAGAACAGCTTAGCAAAAGGTTTTAACAATTACCTCATAAGTGTTCAAATTTCAGATACGACCTTTGAGTGTAATAAAAACGAATAATTTGCGATAATTATGACTTTTAGGTGTGACAGTGATGAAATATTTTGCAAGAGAGCAGAAAAATAGGATGTTTTTGTTTCAGAATTTGCGTTAATTGGGGGAGGGAGAGGACTATGTCCACCCTAGTTCCCCCCTCCTTATATTTTGAAGAAAATCTTTATATTATTATTGAAAATGCCTTTTGGATTTGTTCCTTAGAATTTTTTTATGACAATACTGCCCCGCCTCAAGGTTATGAAAAATACTGTTTGCTCCCCTTCCCCCTAAATTTACGTTAATTGCCGCCACTGCTTAAGTGTAACTACCAGAAGTGTAGAAAATAGTCCAATAGGAAGAGCAAGTCTCAGAATTAATTATCATACAATATCATTTTTATTTATTTGAATTTATTTTATATGCTTAATTTTTTGCTTTTTTTTTTTTTTTTTTTAATTGAAGAAAACATATTTTAAAATACACCGCTAGATTTTTAAAGATTGGTGGAAATAGGCTAACAGCCTGCAGCATTATCCAACGACTTGGAAGATTATTGAAAAGCTCTTGAGTTACATTTTATGAGCCATACAAAAGTGCCACTAACAGTAACTTTGTCCTTGACTTAAAGCTCTTCCTCGGCAGCGTCGCCAGCGTAGAGGGAACCAGATGTCAGTGCTGATGGTCTTTTCCAGGGTGGCCTGTTGAGGCCGGGGGTTGGAGCTTCATTTGTCTTTGTAAGAACAGCATTTGCGAAAACCTTCCATCGAGATGAAGCACTGGCTACCTCATTTCTAATTTGGCTAATATTGATACAGAAAATGGTTCAAAATGTGTTACTGCAAGTGAATTTAAGCCTAGTTCAATTATGTTTTGGGAGGTTCTAAACCATTTTGGTTAGCTGGGGACAAATAGGAAAAGGTATGTTGTCACAACTATTGAAACATAAAGTATGTACTTCATATGAGACCTATTATTTTCTTTGGGGGGCATCTAAATCATGCAAATATTCCCGTGGTTTTGTGACTGAGTTTGATTGCTCATTATTACCTTAGATTAAATATTAAGGGAATATAAAAAAATATAAATTATATTCTGCTACAGTAGCTCTATTATGTTATTTATTATAAATGTAAGTGTACAATATTACCGAATTATGTATATGTTCGTCAAATTGTTTTTGAAGCTATAATCTAAGTGCCGATCCCCGTAGCCCTTTACTCTAACTCCTGTGCATTGTTTATTGAACCTTCGGGTAAGTTCAGGAGGCTCAAGTGTGAGATCAAGGGGAAATTTTTTAAACGGATAACGTCTATGTAGCGCACTTTTGAGGCCTAGAGGGTGTTGTGGTCTGTCGACAACTCAAACCCCTTCCAAGATTATCAACAACCGTATTTTTGTTTTATCTCTAAAGTAGAAGTATGCCAAGAAAATATATTAGGCTCATAAGGAGAAATATAGGGGGGCCCAGGGTGTCAGGGCTCGCAACTCTGGACAAAAAACGCTCACGGAGATGCTGACTCCAAGAATCGTCGTTATCCTATTATAGTATACAATATCAAGGAAAAGGGAATTATGAGGGGTGGTGATTGCTCCAGCAGCCTATCCCAGGCACGGTGGCTAGGTCTTTAAACAAGTCTTTGACCCAGTTACAGTAAGGACAGAAACTCTTGCTGAAAATCACCATTCTGTTTTCTTGTAAATACATCCACACGGCTAGGTCAGTTTTTCTTGTGGGTAAATGTCTCCAGTCAAAGAGTTTCCCAGAGGTTGTTATATATAATGTTTAATGCTCATTATAGTAGGCAATAAAAACCTTACTAAAAGGGCATCTACTTGAAAATTTGCACATTTTTTTCCAAAATAAATATATAATAATACAACTATTATAGCAAATAATGTAAAAGTCACAATCTCAAGATATAAACTCACCAAAAAAAGCTCAGATACAAAAACAGTAGACTCAAACCAAATATAAAAAAAAGCTTGCTACAATTATAACAATGTAGCTATTGTTTTGTGATGGCTGAAAAGAAAAGCAAAATTAATTTTATCCCACTTTTTTTCATTTCTAAAATAAGTACACAGAATGAAAACTTAAGTGGCTTTGATTATTTTTGGGTCTGAAGCACTAAACTTAAAAAAAGTGTCTCCAGACACACATACAAAAGAAAAAGATTTTCTAACAACAGATGTTCCTGAAAGATTAGGGAAATTGTGATTACATTTGTGATTTTTTTGTGTGTGTTTTGAAAGTAACATAAGGAATTTAGCATAAATCAAGGCCTTATCTAGGAAACCAGCAAGTTTTAATATCCTTGAGATCTTGTTCTTGAACATAATTTAAATTTTTGCATCCCCTCCCCTTAAAGGCTTAGGAAAACCCTGGATACGGTCCTGATTTAAAATTGTCCTTTTCTATTAAAATTGCAGACAGGTCTTGTTTTAAGCCATTTAAAGCTGTTTCCTTGCCTTGAAGGGAGATTTTGCTGAAAGGAATGCAAGTAAGATATTAGTATCACACTCATCCGGATTTGTTTTAGGCAAATTAGTTTTCAGTAATATAGCATTAACATTTTTATTTTCTACAACAAAAAGAAAGTGACATGTATGACAATCTGTCACAATCTGGGTTGACTTGTACATCAATATAGGCTATTTTTATGTTTAAATTGCTCAGACCTATCCAGATTGTTAAAGAAAAACACTAATTTCTCTTCCTAATCACAAACAAAATAAAAGGGTGTAACATATTGCTGACAAGTAGCAAATCTCCAGGTAAAACTCCAAATTAATGGAAGCCCTAAACATAATCAACTTAAGAAAATGTCTAAGGAAAATGAATTATTATTCTGGAATAATTTCTTACCCTTGGAATAAAAAAATTTAGCTGTTCATTTTTTTTTAAATCCAATGCTTCGAAATTATTCTAAACACAAATATCTTGATGTGCGCAATATTGTCACTGATACGTCTGAAGCTCGTAACTGACATTTTTAAACGTCTGAAACAACCGTTGGTGGAGCTGCATTCAATGCACAGTTTATATAATTAGCAGTATGATCTTTCCCTATCTCACCCATTATAAAAACCCGGACCGAGGTGCGAGTGCTCCAGAGAACCTTTAAACATAAGCGGCATTAGATCTTTTCACGGGTTGACAAAGAATAATCACCTACGGAACAAGTACTGACAAAACCACTTGGCCGGCTCAACCAATAAGTGCACAAATAAGTGGGAGGAGCTTTTTGTTCGCACCGAGAATGAAGAGCCAGAAATCATCTGCGGTAAACTTACTGGATAATTATATAAACTGTGATTCAAAGGGAGGATCAGGAGAGCAATATTTAAAATCCCTAGAAAGAACTAAGGTACTTTTAACTTAGTTTCCAGCTGCAAAAAAAGCTTCCCCCTGTGTAATTCTATTTAGGACAGTTAAATAGACAAGGCGAAATTCGCTTATTGTGTCCACAACACTTAAATTAAAAAGGGCCTCAATTTTGACTGTTATCTGGCAGATTTCCAAGACAGGTACAAATACTAATTTTGAGCTAAAGTTTATGGCCTTGCTAAATGTATTTATTCAAGATCAGACTAGCCTATGTGGCACTATTTGTAAATAACGGACTAAACACTAAAAATACACAGGAAGGCAAGTATGACGTAACTAAGCTTTTATCACAATTCTAAAACATGACTACACTCCAAACCTGAATAACTCAAGACCATCATAACCAAATATTATAATTCATTGCAAGTGATATATGCGTAGCTGAAGAACAGAAAAGTTCAACACTTTCTTTGAACAGTCACGTGACTGATACTCTTGCATTTAGCATGTTTTATTGCAGTCAATCCTTTAGCTTATTTTCATTAGTAGCACTTATTCACCAGTAAGGACCAGCAGTGTCGAAATGATTCCATCCAGCAAACTCGGACCATGATTCGAAACTCATCTGGAGGGGGTCATTGCAGGTTACGTGATTGTTAGGTCTTTCTTGCTTCTTAACGTTAGCAATAGATGAGGGTTCCCGTCTCCTTTGGAGGACCTTCCTTATTGTATAATTTTTTCCTTGATTATTATCCGAGAATTCCATTCCTTCAGATTTGAACTGAATGCAAAAATCTAATTTATCTACTGTAACATCCTTATAAATGTCAAAGCTGAAACAGAACGTGTCAAGGGAGTGAGGATTATCTGGAAAAGCTTGAACTGGCACATATGTTGCTTGACAGTCCCTGTAGGACTTCCAATTATCGAATGTGAAACGGATATTCACCTCTTTGTGGAAGGATAGATTTTTCACTTTTAGAGTCCCAGTTACCCTCAATGCAGTGTCGTTGACAAACACATTTTCTAAACAGACATTTTGTGATTCCAATCTTTTTTTGAAGCCAAAATAGTCTGTGGCAGGTTGGACAAACTCAAGCTCCCAATGGCCAGTAGATGCCTGAACTGAGACTCCGTGTGTGACCTGAGCTGAAAAGGCAGAGTTCCATTTGGGGGGACAATCAGATGGCTTTAGCATTACCCTGATTTGTGACAGTGGCTTGCCCTTATCGTCGGCGAACATAACTTTTTTGTTCAATTTTGTTGGGTTTAGCATCCTGGCATCCGTTAACATAGCCACTGAGCAAGCCATGGAAAAATTTACAGTTTAAGTTAAAATATTGACATCCAATGGCTCAGCATGTCTTTGGCACTAAGTCCAAAAACCAACTAACCGTAGAAAATTTGCATTAGAAGAAACGTGATTTAAAAGTGAAGTTTCTAGTAATACATTCAGTCTAAATACTTTTGCAATTTGAAAAAAAAATCCTAAATTAGTTGGGATCAGTGATCTTTTTATTACTTCAAAGAAACTGTCAACACAATTTTTTTATGGAAACGTATTTTATTCACACTATCTTTATGAGTTTGAGCTAACTTAGCCAAGTGGATAGCATACTCTACTAATCTCACTACCTTTGGGATGAGGGTCTGAGACTGAAAACGAATGAAAAATTATTGCGTCGCTGTTTATGGAACATACTTTCGAAAACCTTTATTTGCTCTTCCTTCAGGCAATACTATTTCACTACACATGATAACAAAGTTAAGCATAATAGTTCGTCTGTATGCCATTAATTACGTTTCCTTAATAGAAAAACAAAGTAACTAATATCTTATAGTAGCAGTTATATAGACGTAACATAGTCTAAACTTTTCCTGACTTTTTTCTATTCATTTTTTCCTGTTTTTTTTTCATTTAACCCCTATGACATTATGTCGTTATACACTAACGGTCCTGACGTCTTCGTAAAATTGATTTTATTCTAAATATTATTTTCTATTGATTACAAAAGGCATTAGATGGGAGAGCCCTTAAAAAGCTCTCTACGATGTTCCAGTGCCCAACTAGCTGCAGAGGAGAAAAAACGGGAAAAAGATGCCCCTGATACTGAGTTTTGTGGTTACAGCCACTTTCCTTGTGTTTCAAGCCAATGGATTTTCCTTTTGTTTCATGCCAAGGGACTGTAAGTTTCATTTATAGGGATTTCAGCCAAGGCGGTTCCAGTGCTGTACTTTATGTTTTGATCTGACACCATTTTTAGGGGGGTTTCGGGGTATTTTTTGCTATGGCTTGTATTCGTCTTTTACTAGGTTGCAGATACTGCTGTAATCACGATTACACTTGATTAGCTAGTACTGGCTCTTCTAAGAATTCCAAGGCTCAAGTATACTTTAGGAACTGCTATGCAGCCAAAGAAGCTGGTGTGTTAATCAATACACAGAAAACTAAAGTCTTGCTTAACAATACCAATGCCCAAACTCCCCCACTGCTCAGACGTGGATTTGATTTACTAGAAGAGGTAAAAGAGTTGAAGTACTTTGGTGGTCTAATCCAATATGATGGGAGCCTTCTCATCCCAAAGGACGTAGAATTAGTCAAGCATGCTATCCACTCTGCTCGGTTAGCTCAAAGTAATGCATAGTTTGTGTAAATACGTTTCTACGTAATTACCTTTTAGGTACACTAAAAAGCCAATTTTTGAGGTAATAAAAAGTTCACTTATCCCAAATAATTTAGGATTTTTCTCAGTCGCAAAAGTATTTGCCCCAAATTTACTATTAGAAACTTCGTTTTAAAATTATGTATCTTCTAACGCAAATTTTTTAGTAGATGCCCTTTTTAGTTACGTTGTTATTGCCCACTGTAATGAATATTAAATGTTATATAGAAACAACTTCTGGGTGGGAAAATGCCTCCTGTCTGGAGGCATTTTCCCACAAGATAAGCTGACCTAGCCGAGTGAATGTAGTTATTAGAAAACAGATTGATGATTTGACGATATCTTTTCGTTGCCTCATTCCCCTGATAAGACCTGTCGTGGGAGCGTCCTACATTGATCTTGAGTGTGCCGGGATCCTGAAGGGTTCAGGATTGGAGGTTGAAAAAATGGCTCGTTCTATTTTATTATGAGGATTTGACCAGCATGTGGCTGAGCTGATTGGTAAAAACATGGAGGGAGAAGGTGTTAAATTTTCAATATGGTTTGTACTAACTAAAGTAGAAATGGTCAAAGACAGAAACTCAAATGAAGGAAAACCAACTACCCTGAAGGTGACTACCAAGCACTCAGAAACAGGCAAAACTCGAGAAGATATGTGTAATAAAGTCTTATTTGCTATTGGTCGTAACGCTTGTACCAATGGAATCGGGGCTCATAAGGCCGGGATTGTTCTCAATGCACTAAACGGATAAGTAATTGCTGAGGAAACTGAGCAATAAAACGCCTAGAATGTTTTTACCATCGGGAATGTCCTAGATGAAAACCTAGAACTTCACCAGTTGCAATTCAAGCAGGGATCCAAGACGGCCAAAGGGATTAATCAATGTTCCTACTACTGTTTTTACACCAAATGAATATGATTCAGTCGGATTCTCGGAAGAAGCCACCATTGAAAAATTTTGATGCTGATGATACTAAAATTTGCCATATTCACTTCACATAATTGGAACATACATTACTGAAGAAAGGAGAGGAATGTCACCTATGTGAAACTCATTTGTAAACCCTTTAAATGAAAAGGTTGTTGGTCTGCCTTATTTTATACCAAAGGCGGGTGAATTCACTCAAGGGTTCGCCCTCGGTTTGAAGCTGAACGCAGTGAAGGCCAATTTTTACAATAAATAGTGAAGAAGACCACACTGTCTTCCATAAAGAACAAACACAATTTAGAAACAATAGGGAAATTTTCTCAAGACAGTGGAATTCAATTCAGTGAATATTTCGGCTCGATGTCCAAGGGCCGTCTTGAGCAGAACACTAATATGTATATATATATATATATATATATATATATATATATATATATATATATATATATATATATATATATATATATATATATATATATATATAATTTATTAATTATTTAAAATTTATTAGCAGGTAGCCAACAATGGGACAACACACATTTTTCAATGGATTTTCGTTATTCTGCCCTTTTTCCTTTGGTTTCCTTATAATTAATTTACAGTCCCAATCATCCAGGGGGGCATGGCCCCACTGCCAGTGTCCATGCTAGGGTTCCAACTTAGGTGCAGCAACATACTGCAGAGCTGATGCAAGGTCCTATTAGTCAAAGTAGCTATTTGTCAAAATTGTCGTTAGTCCAATTCATACATAAATGTTCAGTCTTGTGTAACCCCTTTTTCCACTAATATTTCATTAGAAGAAGATTACAGTTAAATAAAATTGATCAGACTAAGGAAAGTTCATATTTGCCAAGGAACCCTTATATTGCTTCTTTCACCTGAAATTTGAGGGTCCGTTCTCGCTTATTTTAAATAATCGACTTTCCTAACGCAAGTAAAAGATTTGGCAAGAAATTTAAGACGAAAAGAATTCAATTAAAAATCTTAGGAAGCCTAAGTCTGGGCCTGAGTTGTTCACGTTGCATTGATCCTGTGAACACGTGCTTTTGGATTCTTTTGAGATTTTTGGTGATTTTAATGGTTAAGAAGACTGTAAACTAAAGGAAAGTAAGTTGAATAGTGGTATTAAAGTTGGAAGTGACAATATGAGCAGCCAAGACCCCCAGCAGGGGTGTCCACTAATTCCTGGAGCTTATCCAACTCCACCCTATATGATCATACAACCGAATACCATTGCTGGAGGACAGTATAGAAGCACTATGCAGTATATTACAGCTCCAATGCCATACAGCCAGTTTCAGGCTGCCCATTTTCCCCAGGAGAGACAGTTCCAGCCTCAGCAGCAAGTTTTGCATATCCCAGTTAGTGACTGTAATGGACGACTCAGTGCGGTTAGTATGAGTGGATATAATTTACCTGTTAAAAACAGGTTCCAGATGCTTGATAATAATAATGAATTTCCACCATTATCAGAGGATTCTGATGAGGATATGTCAAGTGTAAATCCACTGTTGGTAGAAGGATTACTAGATGGCAGAGTGAATGAAAAGATTAGATTCCCAAGTCTGGGTTTGAATCCATCCTTGGGACGAAAACTTGTGAGGTCCCCAGTAGAAACTTTGGAAAGTATAGTAAAAAAGCAAGAATTAGAAACAGAAGTTTCTGGTCAAAGTGAGATTCCGTTGAATGAATCGCTTCTAGTAAGAGTGGAATTTTAAGTGACAGATAAAAATTATAAACTAGCAGATGATTTTTCAATCTCGAAATGTTTAAAGGAGAATGTTTTTCCCATCAAGTTTTATTTTGAATAAAATAGAGAAAGGAATGTGTTAATAGTTCATGTCAACGACAATGAAGAAGCTGAAAAAGTAATGAAAATAGAATCAATTGGAGGTGTATCAGTGAGGGGAAAAAAGAAGGAATGTATCAAAAGAGGAATCATCAAGGGAGTGCCCTTGTATCTAAGCAATGAACAATCTAAGCAATGAACAACTTAAAGAATGCATAGAGTCATAACGGATAATTTTTTGAAGATATATCTTCAAAAATTGTAGTGAGAACCAGATAAAGAACCAGTTCTCACTACTTTTTTGAAGATATGTCTGAAAATTCCCTGTTCGACACGCATTGGAGAAGTTCTCACTACTTTTTTGAAGATATGTCTGAAAATTCCCTGTTCGACACGCATTGGAGAAGTTCTCACTACTTTTTTGAAGATATGTATGAAAATTCCTTGTTCGACACGCATTGCCAGCCCAGTCTTGATGCAACCTATTGCCCAAAATACTTGATAAATTCAATTCAAAATTGACAACTTAAGAGAACAACTTAAAACAATCAAAGAGAACAACTTAAAGAATGCATAGAGTCATCTGTTGAGATTACAGAAGTAATTTGTCAAAAGAGATATAACAGGGATTTAAAGAAACTTGAGGATAGTTATGCGGTCATGGTCGTTTTTACTCGCAAATTTATTCCACCCACTGTATGGTGCGGGGGAAGGAAAAAAGAAGTTTTTTTCTACAAACGTAGAATTATCCAGTGTTTTAAATGCCAGCGTTATTGCCATGTACAGAAAAATTGTAGAGCAAATGAGCTATCCCCAGATTTGCTAGATATGGCCAGCCTTCCCCTGCTGGAGAAAGTGGAAAAACTTTGTTCATTTATCAATGAATTAAATATGGGACCAATTGATTGTGAAGCAATAAGAAGCAAGTGTACAGACAAATGACTTTAAAGTTACTTTCTTGGAATGCATGTTGATGAAGGAGAAGAAGGACATGGTATGCTATTATGCGATTAAAGAGAAATTGGATGTCATATGCATTCAAGATACATAGCTTAAACCTTACATTAAAATAGGATATCATGGATTTAGTATAATAATGAAAGATAGAATAACAAAGGATGGAGGAAGTGTTATGATTGCAGTCCGTACAAATTTGCATTATGAACAGTGGGACATTGATAATGGTGAAGAGCCTTCAGAAGAAGTGAAGGTAATTGGATGTAAATTATATCTTGACTCCAAAACTGTGATCAACATTGTGAATATTTACAATCCAAGCGGTAACAACAAGGAAGTTGGTTTCTTGGCAGCTGGAATTTTTGATGAGGTACCTAAAGCAGAAGAACTTATAATAGTTGGTGACCTTAATGGACACAGTAAAATGTGGTGCAGATGTGATTTAATTAATGACTCCGGAAAAAGTATAGAACAATTTTTACTTGAAGAAGATGTATACTTGGCCACTCCTAAGGGTTTACCTACAAGAAAGAATGTGCAATCCAGTACTTATTCAACTATAGACTTGGTGTTTACAAGGACTAGATTTTGCAACAAAGTAGATGTTGAGGTGGTAGAAGATCCTACACTGCATAGTGACCATTTACCAGTACTAGTACACGTGGATAAGCCATGTCCACATCAAACAACTAACATTCCAAGATTTAAGATTAGAAAGGCAAATTGGAAGGAATTTAATTGTCAACTTGAAAATATGGACATTAAACAAATTGTGCAGCAAGCACAGTCCTTGGATGACAAAGTGAAAGCTATTCAAGATGGAATCGTAATAGCAGCCAAAAACTCTATACCCATGTCTGATGGATGTGAAACCATAAGGAATTATTCAAAGTGGTGGAATGAGGAGTGCAGTCAGTTCAAAAAGGAGTTAAAGTGCCAGCAAAACATTTACAAGCGGATATCTACAGTCGAGAATTATGTTGCAGTTAAAAAGGCTTACACCAAGTTTAAAAAATGTTTGATTGAGGCAAAACGTAGAAGTTGGAGGGAATTTGTTGAAAGTCTGGACTTTAGGAAGCCAGTGTCTAATGTTTACCAGTTTATAAAGAATATGAAAGTAAAAGGTGATAAGACAGGAAAAAACCCCCCCCGTACTTTTGAACACAAGATATTGATTAGTGATTTAGAAAAAGCCAATGGAGGTGCAAAGCATTTATTAAAGACTATCTGAAGAGAAGATCCCTTCCATGATGAGGTAGCACGATCAACAGCAAAAGTAAGAAGACTTAGTAAAGTTGGTAACGATGAACCCTATAACCAGCCATTTACCATGAAAGAGTTGGAAAATATTGTGACGAGTCTTCCAGATACTTCCCCAGGCACTGATATGATTCATTCACGATTCGTGAAAGCAATGCCTAATAAATGGATGGATGCGTTATTGGAAGTAATGAACCTAGCTTGGGACAGTGGAGTCTTCCCTACTATTTGTTAAAAAGGCCAGGTCGTGATGATACCTAAGCCTGGTAAGGATATGTCAAAAATAGAAAACTATCTATTTATCACACTGTTACCAGTACTAGGTAAAGTTTTTGAAAGAACGATAAAAAAGGAGGATAAATTTGGAGATAGAAAAGAGGGGTTTTCTAAAAGATATCCAGTGTGGTTTTAGGAGAAAGAAAAGCACAGTTGAAAACCTGCTCTGTTTTAAACAAGATGCCCTTTATGCATTGCAGAACGGATGGATTATGGTTATTGTCCATTTGGATGTGAATAGTGCTTTTGATTCAATGGTGCATCGTCAGATATTTAGTGGGGTTATGGAAGCCAGAATCAGAGGAAGGACATTAGCTGTTACTGAGAACTATTTGACAGGAAGAGAAGACACTGTTAGAGTTGGCTCTGTAGAGTCTAGTATTATATTAAGAAGAAGACGCGGGGTTCCACAGGGATCAGCACTTGGTCCTGATTATTATAATATTGCAGAATGTGATATACCGATTGAGAATGGACAGTCGAAAGGGATGATATTTGCTGACGATAATTCTTTTTGGGCAGTAGCAAGAACACTAGAAGAGACAATGGAGGTTGTAAAATCCACATTACAACAAATTGAACATTGGGCCAAGGGAATCGATTTGAAATTTTCCCCTCACAAATCTAAGATGATTGTGATTACTAGAAAGATAAAAACGAACTTACCAATTCTTTATCTCAATGGTAATCCTATTGAGTACGTGAAACAGACTAAGGTCCTTTGGTGTGTAATTACTGATAAACTGAGTTGGTACCCACATGTTGAAATGGTTCGTGGTGCATGTATGAAGAGATTGAATATTAATCTTAGGATAAGATTGATCCTTAAAAACAATATGTGTACAATTGTAGCAAGTGTGCTGAAACCTAGAAAGGATTTGGAAATATAGAATTACTTCTTAGACTTAGATACATACTTTTTACTTCTCAGGTACATAGATTACGCAGAACACATAAAATACTTAGAATACACAGATTAATTAGAACGCATAGGATATATAGAATACATAGAGACCTAGAAAGGATTCGGATACGTAAACTCACTTCTTAGACTTAGATACATTGAATACTTCTTGTATTTGTATGTATAAAAATTTGTGGTAGATGAAATTAAAAAGAATATTGAAGTGTAGACTGTATTGTTTTTTTGCTGTTTTTTTTTTTTTTGCTGTATATTTATTTCGTTTAATTTATTTCGTTTATTTATGCTACATTGTAGTGCCTAAAGCGTGAGACATTTCCTGCATAAGCTGTGGCTCTTATTTTTTTCAACGGGAAAAGCATCCCTAAAATTGTACAGTTCTTGCCCTTAAGTAGCTATTTTGTGATTTTCGTATCTTTTAGTTAGACAAGACAATACATTTTTCAAACAGTTTCAATCGCAAGGCCCAAAGGACGGGATTTGAACTAAAAGACTGGCAACAAAAGATATCCAAAATTAAAAATATCAGAATCAAAATCCATTCTTTAGTCATTGTCTAAACTGAGATTGGTCATGGCCTTGAAATGACCATGGCCATGTAAAACTCACTAAATATATATATATATATATATATATATATATATATATATATATATATATATATATATATATATATATATATATATATATATATATATATATTTATGACTATTTTTATAACTATTTATGACTTTATTTCTGCTCGTCTTTGGATTAATTTAGCTCTTTACTTTTCTTCGGCAATCAACTTTTTCAGAAAAAATTCTGTTTAAGTAAAATTCCATCTTTATTTGGCATTGCTTTTTTTTATTGGTCAGTGAAAGAAATATTTTAAGTTCTTTTTAGTTTTTCCACTGAAGAATTAATATTTTTGCTCATCGTCAAAGCTGTCAGGGTTTTGTTATTGATGCTAAAGACGACAGTTTTGATACAGTAAGTTAATTTGAAACTACTTGCAAGCCTGTTGCTTTCAAGACACGGTATCTTTATCTCTAGTCGAAAAACATTACTCTTAGAATACCAAGGACATCAAATAAAAGCCTTTTCATACCCCCCAAACCTTTTTAGATCTATTTATATGTGAAATCCATGGTTGTTTATGATCTTTCTTTTGGTTGTTGGAAAACTATGAAGTTTTTGGGGCAGTATCACATTTTCCAGTTTTGCTGCATTAAACCTTGAAAATAAATAAGCAAAACTAATTATTCAAATTTGACAACTCCGTTCGTACGTAAAAATTCAAACATCAACCGTCTTAACCTCTTTCATAAATCATATTCACAATCTTCAGTAATTTACCTCAAACTTCCCAACCACAATGTTTCAACACCCGAGGCCTTATTAGTTTTTAGTCCTTTTAGTACTGTCTCCAATTCTTCCTAAAAAACAACCTTCCTTCAGTTCCTAATTATTAGAACTTTTTGACTCTTTACTATATCGTTTCCTCTAACTTTATAACAGTTAAGCACATTCTCGAAATGTTCCACACATCTTTCTTTACCACTAACTGCGGCTTTGTTCCACTAACTGCGGCGTTGTTTACCACTAACTGCGGCTTTGTTAATATATATATATATATATATATATATATATATATATATGTATATAGTTTTTTTTTAGTACCAAGGACAGTGAAAATGAAATATTGCTTTTTGAGTTTGTTAAGTGGAAAATTATACATCTTAGGAAATTTTCAAAAATAAATCATTCGGTATTTGAAGAAAGGACCTCCTTACGTAGTTACACTGTTTCCGGAGATAGTTGGCTCAAATTTAAGAAAAGGAAACTAGGGTGAAAAAGCAGCAAAATTAAGCTTAAAGCACATCAAACCTTAAAAAGGTGACGATCTCCCTTGGCAATACATTGGTTTTTGGTAATCAACAGAGGGTTGATATTTGAATTTTTACGAACGAACAGCGTTGTCAAATTTGAATAATTAGTTTTGCTTATTTATTTTCAAGGTTTAATGCAGCAACACTGGCAAAAATGTGATACTACTACTACTAACAACTCACCGCAGCACCAAGCCGCCTGAAGCCAACACAGCTACGCACGCTCCTCCTCCACCCCAATATACTCAAACCCTCCCTTTTTACACACGCCCACGAAGTTCCCATTTCCTTTAAATCTTTCTTTATGACGTCCTCCCAACCCAGACGGGGACGACCTGCTATCCGTTTCGCCCTAGGTGGTTGGCCGAAAAGAACAATCTTCGGAAATCTGTCATCCTTCCTACGCACAACGTGCCCTAACCACCTCAACCTTTCTTTCATTATAGCCCTAGAGAGAGGTATTGAACCACATTTTTCGTATAGCCTATTGTTTGAAATACGGTCAGTCGGCCGGGGACCCAGAACAATCTCGCTGGAAAACATCTAGCAAATCTTCATCCGCTTTTTGGAGCGTCCATGCTTCAGAGCCATATTTGACCTCTGTCATCACTGTAGCTTCTAATATTCTAATCTTGGTTTGCAGACTTATCTTCCTATTCTTCCAAACTTTTTTTAACTGTGAAAAAAGACCCTGAGTCTTGGCTATTCTACATTTAACATCTTCACTGCTCCCACCATCTTTACCAACAATGCTAGCAAGGTAAGTGAAGCTGCCCACCTGATCAATCTTTTCATTACCCAACGTCACTTTTTCATCTTCACTTATTCCTAGCCTTAGTGACTTAGTCTTCTCAAAATTAATTTTCAAACCAATTCAAGCACCCTGAACTCGCAAAACCTCTAAAACTTCATTCAGTTTGCTCACACTTTCATCTAGGATGCTTAAATCATCAGCATAATCCAAGTCCAGGAGACTTTTTCCTCCCCATTTCATTCCTTGGTCTCCCATTGCCTTTCCTGTGCTCCTTAAAACAAAGTCCATCAAAAAATCCATATAAAGGGGGATAGAACACAACCCTGCTTAACTCCTGATTTAATACAAAACCAGCTGCTAACCTCATTTCCTACCTTAACCGCAGCTGTGTTATTCTCGTTCATAGCGCTAATCACTTTCACGTATTTGTCTGGTATACCATACAAGGATAAAACCTTTGCTAAAGCTCTTCTATCAACAGAATCGAACGCTTAACCATAATCTATAAAACTGAGTACCAAAGGTGTTTGATAGCTCAGGCCCTTCTCAATTATTGGACTAAGAGTGAAACGTTGGTCGACACATCCTCTACCTTTTCTAAAACCGCACTGCTCTTCTCTTAAAACTTTGTCTACAGCATCTCTCAGTCTAAAAAGTATCATATTGCTAAGTAATTTGCTACCTACAGAGACCAGACTAATGCCTCGATAATTATCACACTCACTTTTATCACCTTATTTATAAAGTGGTTTAGTTAAGGTTTTTCTAAAACCGTTAGGTACTTCCTCTTTTTCAAAAATCTTATTCTTAATCTTTAATACTTATTTTTAACCCCAGCGCCACCACATTTAAGAAGTTCATTTACCAACCAATCAGCACCTTGAGCTTTATTATTCTTTGATCTTTTTTACAATGTTGTAAATTCCTCTTCACAAAACAAACCTTGCTTCACATCCAAGGTATCACAAACTTTTTCATTTTCCTCTATATTTTTTCCTGCAACTCTATCTCGGTTAAGCAACTCCTCAAAATGTTCGGCCCATCTCGCTTTAGTTTTTTCCTTATCGCTAATTGCGACCCCATTCCTATCTTTAACTGGGACAAGTCCGGATTGACTATTCCCTCTCAGTTTGTTAACGAGCCAGTACAATATTTTAATATTATACCTTCTAGCTGCATCTTCTAGATCTCGAGTAATTTTATCCATGGCCTTCACTTCACACCTCCTAAATTAATATTTGAATGCTTTCTCTACTTTCTTTACATTCCTTTTGTTTTCATATGATTTATCACTCAGATAATTCTTGTACAAGCCCCTCCTCCTCTCTATTAAGCATAATGCTTTTTCATTAATATTCTTAGCTGCAGTTCTAGCTTTCTTCCCTAATACACTTTCAGCAACTTCACAAATTATTTGTCTAAAATTATTCCAACCATCTTCCACATTATCAAATTT